>NC_067158.1:47302987-47552914 GCF_903995435.1 Acomys russatus
CACCACAACAAGGGCTCAATAGTTTGGTCTATACAGTACAGAGTATGAGGGTCTGTGCCTGAGAAACTGTTTGGAATCACTGTGATTGTCACTGGTTAATTATTGGGAGTTTATGACTATTTCATTGTTAATGTTTTCTTGTTCTTCATATGTTTTGTCTTTTCTGTGTTTGAGATGAAACCTAATGCTATACACTTGAATCTCACCTTCATTTCTTCACACACCTTGAATATCACCTAAAGTGTAAATTTTAAAAACTATATGTAAAATAGTGTCACTATTCTGAGTCTATGAAACTCATTTGGGCTTAATTAAATACTCTAATTAGAATATAAATTCTTAACTTCATTATGTGACAACATTTGTTCATTTACTCTTTGTGGAATACATTTGAAAGCCACACCTGACAGTGAGCAATAATACAATTCATAATGATGAAACTTTTTTTTTTATTTTAAAGGGTAAAAGAAAACTACATTCTAGTCTATGTGGTTGCTTTCATTCCTTTTAAGCTTTAATCAATATCTAACCGAGTGCATAATTTCCCCATGTTTCACAACTCTCATTCCTTCTTCCTTCCTTTTCCCTCATGTAATAAAGAGGATACATCATTCACCAGATTATTTTCAGAGAATATGTTTAGCTACTTCCATTATTCTTGTTATTATAAAAAATGTAGTGAGTAGTAGGTGAGCTGATTAATTTAATTTTTCAACTACATAAACACAAACATATTAATTCTTCTAAGTGTCATAAATATAATCAGGCCTTTAATTAGAAAAAGTAGGAAACATAATTCTAAGTATTACGAAGATATATTGGGCTTCTGTTGGTGAACATATCTAGGGAGATTCACAATGTCTGTTTTCTAGCTGCTTTGTGCTGAAAGCTTCGCAAATCCATTTTTCTGAGACTATAGAGAACCACTGAAAGTAAATATAGCACGTGATGCTAGTAGCCTTCAGAAACAAACCCATCTTGCATGTGAGAAAGCACACAGACTGTTTGACACTGCAATCTATTATCTTATTTTTAGTTTTATTTTATGTTTAAAAAAGAGGTGTTGATCCATGAGCTGTTAAAACTTTTTTCCAATTTGAGTTAAATATTTATTTATAACTCAAACTTTACGAGGGGGCAGAGAGCATGTAGTAAAAAATGACTTGGTGCATGATCTTGTAGGCATTTTGTCAACCTCTATATAGCACAAAATCGGCATTATTCATCTTATAAGAATATTGCTTTGGTAAAGCATTATGTCTAAGGGAGGCACAGTGTTGTGAAATATCTATCTATCTATTTATCTATCTATAATATATATATATATATATATATATACACATATGTATATATGTGTGTTTGTGTAATATAGTATAGTATAATATAAAAGTATAACATTACACATACATACAGATACACACACACACACACACACACACACACACACACACACACACACACACACCACAATCCTTATTATCAAAAAGGTTCTTCCCTGGGTGAGAGAAGAGAAACAGAACAGTAGGACAAACACTACTCTATCTTAGAGTTAGGAAGAAGACACCAGACTATGGAGAGTGTGTGCAGGCTGTTTTGAGGATGAAAATTTCGTCCTTATATTGGAGGTTATCTCTTAATACCTGAGACATACCTGTATGTGCCTAGTTTTACCCACAGGGAGCTATCATGAAGTTCTGATCCTATTTGTGTACTGTTTTTGTCATACTTGTACTGGTGAAGCTGCATTAATATTATTTTCATCTTTATATGCATATATAGGAAATATTTACTTATATGTGCACTAAAGAAGAAAGACACTCCCATTAAGAATATTTGATCCATTCTTCTACTGGGGGACACTTAGGCTGTTTCCAGGTTCTGGCTATTATTAATAAGGCTGATATGAACATGGTTGAGCAAATGTTCTTGTTGTGTGCTGGAGCATCTTCTGTGTGGCACTCAGAGGAAGAATAGTAGGCTACCGAGAAGAGCATATACAGGGGGAGGAGGTCCCCCTCAGTCACAGTCATAGGGGAGGGGAGTAAGGAGAAAATGGGAGGGAGAGAGGAATGGGAGGATACAAGGGATGGGATAACAATTTAGACGTAATATGAATAAATTAATAAAGTATATTAAAAATAATATTTGAAAATATTTTTGTCAGACCTTCAAACTTTCTGGTAGTTTTAAAATTATACAAGATCTCCAGTAACAATTTATTCATTATATAAGTTTAAATCATGTGCTTGTCCACATGTGATCTTCCTTAATTTTCATATCACCAGTGAATTGATTTAACACAGTGAGATAGTGCTTCTACTTTAATTGCCCTTTCCTCTCTGAGGATCACTGTAAATTTTTCCTAACCTGTCATAGCCTACATGACTCTGTTCTTCACCTACTTCATTTTTCTTTCTTTGTTAGTAAGCCATCTTGTATTAGAACTCTGCAGCATGCTCACCGTTCATTGCTTGCCCTGCTCATTGGATGATACCAAACAGGTGGGGACTTCAAATACTTGTGTAAACTTTATGCACTTTACCAATTCATTATATTCCTTAAATTTAATGAAATACTCCTAGCTCCTCAAGTTTAATTACTAATATAAGGGTATAAAAATGAACGAGTCAATTTTTCCATAATTTTTATTAAAGCAAATGTGTTAATTAAGAATCATGAATTGAGCATCTGCTTTCCTATATTATGTATGACGTGATAAGGATGTTAAAACGTGTAAGACTCTGTCTCTATACTAGATGGATTGGTAGCTAAATTGTGAAAAGTATTAAAGAACACGAAAGAAGTGATACATTAATTAAATAGAATAAAGCCCAGTTGTAATTTATGTGATCAAGACTAGCTGTATCTACGTTTCTATGTGAGTATAAATTAAGTGTGTTTGTGCTTGTGTATATAAAACATAATGAAACAAATAAGGCTCCACTCAGCCTCTTCCTAAGCCAGAACTTTCTGAAAAGGGATTTGAAATAGCAAAGTGAACTCATTCAGTAAATCAGCAAATCTGTATATAATTTACAGAGTCTCTATTCTTCTAATGAGACTCCTGATTTATAATTATAGTGTGTAGATGAATTGGTCTTTTATTTTTCTTATAAATATCATTTTTCTCTTCTTTAATAGGAACTCAGAAAAATGATGAGTGAAATTTGGTCACATGGACTTTTAAATGCATTGTATATATTTAGAGATATTTTCATACTGCCCGGTTCTCTGGAGATTCTTTGTAAGCCTACTAGTAGCATATTTTGTTCTAAAATACATTTTCAGCTCTAAATTCCTGGAAGTACTTCTCTCCTGCAGCGAAATCCTTTAAAGAGGAATTTAAATTTAAAAGGTGCAATTTGAAACACATTTTCTCCTGTCAAGGTTTGACACTGACCTTTTACAACATTTAAGTTGGGACTTTCCTCTTTAATTACGTTGCTTTTTAAAAATTAAATCTATAGTGTAATTCTTTTTGAAATTAGGTAATTCTTTAGAATGAGATTGATTTTTACTTGTCTTAGATGGGGGGGTGGGATGCAGGCCAGAAAGAGTGTAGTTTTATTTTCATGTTTCAATGGGAACCAAAATGACTTAAATACGCTTGCACCCCCCCCCCGTACTAGGTAGCAGAAAATTGAATACCTTTCCTTCAAATACTGACTGCTTGTGGTATAAAAATGCATACCTGCTCTTCAAAATAGATTTTTCTGAAGGAAATTTTGAGGAAAAAATTCACTATAAAAAAGTAGTTTAAAAAACGTTATTTGCCAGTGAATTATTCCTTAATGATGAACGAGGGAAGGGGACATTGGTGAAGATTTCAGACGTCTTTTGTTTCCATTTAAACATGGAGACCCCATCAGCTACGTCATCAGGAGCTATCAATCTGCTCTCTTCTGACATTATCAGAAATTTGATAAGCTACCTAATATAATTCAGATTGAACATATGAATGTATATTTTTGGTCATGTTTATTGTTGTAAAATTCTTGATGTTTTGGCTGTGCAATGCATTATTGAAAGTATGTACAAACAACAAACACAACAACAATAACAACAAAACATCTTACCAAGTAAGGGAGTAAGGCTATAACAGGTATAGGACAAGGCTATAGGACAAGAAAGGCTATGATTAGAACCTGGGATCTGAGTAATTGCCATATTTTCTTGATGAGGAGACATGGACCATTAGTTTCATCCTAGAGTCAGTTTGTCATCTCAATGTACTATTACAGGATACTGAAGGCTAAGATGGCATAGCTCCTGAAGATTTTGTCAAGGCTCACTACTGAAATCCGTTATGTGTCTATGTACTGAGTTGTGCAGTGTGCTGGTTTTTTTGTTTTTTGTTTTTTTGAAGCTTACATCTTACCATGCAGTTTAAGTATGAGATGGAAAAGGAGCCGTGTTAGAATTGAACATTAGAGATTAAACTATTTTACTTGTATTCTTGTACTTTTCTATAAGTGTCTTTAAATAGGTGCTGTAGAAAATGTGTGCAGTAATGATAAAGTTAATGAAAGATTGGGGCTTGGGTAATCTTTTGATATACATGCATTTTCACCCTCATTGACTTTCTCCTTTAGAGATAAATTATCATCATCGGGGAAAACTAATTGATCAGAGATGTGCACTATTCAGAACATGGTCAATTTTTGTTAAAGGTATTACTGTTGTTGTTGTTAACTTTTTTTTTTTTTGATGAAAGCATGCATGCTATTGTCTTCTTCTGTTTCTGCCTGGCAAGTGGTGCCTAAATACATCTAATTGGTCTCTCTGCTTCCAACCCTGGCCCCTACAGCAGTCTATTTATAAACTCATTGCCAGAGTTCTTTTAAAACAGAATTCAAATTACTCCTCTGTTCAGAAGCCTCTAGTGACTTTCCAGCTCCATCCTAGTGAGAGCCAGAAGCCTCCAAGTACTACGCGGTCTGGCTTCCTCAAATCTCTAGTCATCTCTTCCATATTTCTCTCTCTCACCCAGCCACCCTCATTGCAGCCTCCTCCCTGTTCTTGTAACATGGCCAGATCTCCTCCCTGCTCAGAATCTATACCTGCATGCCCTTCTAGGATGCTTCTTGCAAATTTCCAGTTGCTTCCATCTCTTTTGTCTTCTATGACATCTTAAGCTCCTTTCAATTATCCAGTTTTAAATATTATCTCTAACCTATGCCCTTGTCCTCCTCTCAGATCTACTTAGTATATGTATGTTGTGTGTGTGTGTGTGTGTGTGTGTGTGTGTCTGTCTGTCTGTCTGTCTGATCTGCCTATTTGTTTGAGTTAATTTTCTCTTCTTGAATTCCTGGGAAGATTAGAATTTCTGTTGAATTACATACTTGAATAGAGAAACCCTTTGTTGTTTCTCAGCTTCCATATCCCAGTTGTCAAATGGACCCAAAAGGAAGATTCAGGGTCAAACGGAATGAAACCTTCCTCCTAGGGTTGCTGGTTGTTTTTCACTTCCAAATGCCAGATCGTTCTTTTCTGTGATGGGAAAGCAGTCCATCTGAAGAGAACTTATCAATTCCAATGATGGCAATCGATTATGTAGCTGTAGTTATGCTAGCATAACAGCTTTGTACAGATTTTCTCCAAAGAACTAGAAAATGCACAGTTTACTGGTAAAATCCCAAGGAGCAGCTGTTGATTCCTTTCCTTCAGACATGCTCAGCCTCACTGGAAAAGTTTGCATTAGACTCTAGAACCAGTTTGCAGGGCAGTCTTTCTGTAAATATATGTGATTTCATAATCACAGGAAACCCAGCCTCAGGGGACAATGACTAAGAAACATGCCAAGACCTGGCAAATGTAGGGATTACCATCAGGGAAGGTAGCAAAACAGCCCAACCCTAAACTTTTCAATCCATCTTTTTTTTTTTTCCACCTGAGATTCTAAAACCTAATCTGATTGATTTGTGCTCTAATTGTCTCTATTATTGACAGGCTTGCATTTTCATACCCTGCCTGGAAAGGGGAGGGAAGCTTTTAGAGTATTTCATTCCCTCTGTCACAGGTTGGGACAGAAGAGGGTAGACTGCAGCTCACAGAACACCATTTGGTGGGAATAATCTGAGAGAGGTAGATTGCTAGTTCTTAAAGATATTCCATGGTTGCACATGGATGAGGCCTTCTGAAAACTTTCTGTCACTATGAGCTGAGCCTCTCAAAGCAAGTGCTGTCTTCTAAGGAGGGAAATCAGTGTGAGAAGAATTAGCATTGACTTGGGGAGCCTTTGCTTGCCCAGTTGTTGCTGACCTGCTATTACAGTTTTAATTGGCAGAGCACAGAATTGCTGGCTTTTCTAGATCATTTAGATTTGCTTTGATTTAAATGTATTGCATGAAGACTCTGTTTAACTATATATATAAATATGATTTTTTCATTCTCCTGGGATCTGATAATGTTTGGGTGGATTGTGTGATTAATTAAATGCAGATGGCTTTGTGCTTGTACAAGAATTTTACATTGTTAAGGGAAATTGAATAGATAAGTAAAAATAGACTGTTGCCGTTTGCTAAGGACAAGTTAAATGATTCATCTTCAGATTGTCTCTCCCTGCCTTAAATTTGATGGGGGTGTTATGTTATGATAGTTTCTTGAATAATTAAGTTAAAATAGGTTATGAAATCATTTATTTAGTAGGTTTTTGCTCAGATAGTTTCCAATATGTAGAATTTTTCTCCAGCAAGATATTGTGAACAAACTTCTCTAATCGGATTTAATAAAGAAATCCATCTCTTTTGGAAAGTGAATTTTCTAGAAAGCTATCTAGATTGGTTGTGGATGAACATGATATCTTGTGTGATAAAGATGGCATAGAAGAACTAACCTCATTAGTTCTGAATAAAACCTTGTTGAAGGCATTGGGTAGCAGACATTAAACAAGCCCTGTTTTTAGAGGATGATCTAAATATAGTCATGTGCTACATTACATTGTATTCCACAAGTGATAGATGGTCTACATATATGATACTATATACGCTATATAGTATTCTATATAGTATGTTCCAGTTTTTTATTTTTTAATATATTTTATTTATTTATTCATATTATATCTCAATTGTTATCCCATCCTTTGTATCCTCCCATTTTCCCCTTACTCCCCTCCCCTATGACTGTGACTAAGGGGGACCTCCTCTCCCTGTATATGCTCATAAGGTATCAAGTCTCTTCTTGGTAGCTTGCCGTCCTTCCTATGAGTGCCACTAGGCCTCCCCATCCAGGGAACGTGGTCAAATATGGGGCACCAGAGTTCTCCACTCAATTGTGGAGAATGTTCTGTCCATTGGCTAGATCTGTGTATGGGTTCAAAGCTTACTGCACATATTGTCCTTGGCTGGTGCCATAGTTTGATCAGGACCCCTGGGTCCAGATCTGCCCATCATAATGTTCTACTTGTAGGTTTCTAGAACCCTCTGGATCCTTTTGTTTTCCCATTTTCCCATACTTCTCTCACCTAGAGTCCCAATAGGCTGTCCTCCCCTCTGTCCCAGTGAAGACATTCATGGGACATATCCCATGGGCTAGTGTCCAGATATAAGTGAGTGTATAACATTTGACTCTTTCTGCTTCTGGGTGAATGCACTCATCATAATCATTTCTAGTTCAATCTATTTGTCCACAAATTTTGGGAATTCCTTGTTTTTAATAGCTGCGTAGTATTCCATAGTGTAAATGTACCACAGTTTCTTTATCCATTCTTCTACTGAGGCAGTTAGGCTGTTTCCATGTTCTGGCTATTATGAATAAGGCTGCTATGATCATGGTTGAGCAAATTTTCTTGTTGTGTGCTGAAGCATCTTCTGGGTATATTCCAAGGAGTGGAATAGCTGGGTCTTGAGGAAGCCCTAGTCCCAGTTTTCTGAGATAGCACCAGATAGATTTTCAAAGTGGCTTTACTAGTTTGCATTCCCACCAGCAATGAAGGAGTGTTCCTCTCTCCCCACATCCTCACCAGCATGTGGTGTCACTTGAATTTTTGATCTTAGCCATTCTGATGGGTGTAAGATGGAATCTCAGAGTTGTTTTGATTTGCATTTCCCTGATGACTAAGGAGGTTGAGCATTTCTTTAAGTGTTTCTCAGCCATTCAATATTCCTCTGTTGGGAATTCTCTGTTTAGTTCCAAGCCCCATTTCTCAATTGGGTTATTTGGTTTGGTGGTGTTTAATTTCTTGAGTTCTTTATATATTTTGGATGTTAGACCTTTGTCAGATGTAGTGTTGGTGAAGATCTTTTCCCAGTCTGTAGGCTGTCGCTTTGTTCTCTTGACAGTGTCTCCTGCCTTACAGAAGCTTCTCAGCCTCATGAGGTTCCACTTGGGCCCAGTCTCTGGGCCTTATCCACGCAGTTAGTCCCATTAGCACTGAGTCCAACCAGGGTCTCAGGTCCAACCTGCACACAGAGCTCATCCAGTTTACCTAGAGTCTCGGGCCCCAAACTGCCCGCCAAGCTCAGCCAGTCTCAAGGCCTGCACTCACCAAGCTCAGCCAGGGACTCTGGACCCAAGCTGCATGCCGAATTCAGTTAGGGATTCTGGGCCCAATCTGTGTGTTGAGTCCAGCCAAAGTCTCAGGGCCCAGACCAGTCACCAAGCTCAGCTAGGTTCTCTGGGCCCAAACTGCCTGCCAAGTTCAGCTAGGTTCTCTGTACCCAAATTGCCCCCCAAGATCAGCCAGGGACTCTGGGCCCAAACCGCTTGTTGAACTCAGCCAGTCTCTGGGCCCAAACTGCGCGTCGAGCTCAGCTAGGGACTCTGGACCCAAGCTGCGCCCTGAATTCAGCCAGGGACTCTGGAACCAATCCATTGGCCGAGTCCAGCCAAAGTCTCAGGACAGGAGTGTGCACCAAGCTCAGCTAGAGTCTCTGGGCCCAAACTGCCCGCCAAGTCCCCCTAGGTTCTCTGGGCCCAAACCTTGCCGAGCTCAGCCCCGGACTCTGGACCCAAACTGTGCGCCAAATTCAGCCAGGGACTCTGGGCCCTGGACTGTACACTGAGACCAGCCAAAGTCTCAGGGCCAGGACCGTGTGCCAAGCTCAGCTAGGTTCTTTGTGCCCAAACCATGCACCGAGCTTAGATAGGGACTCTGGACCCGAACCGCGCGCCGATGCCAGCTAGAGTCTCAGGAGCTGAACCGCGCTCCAAGTCTAGTTTGCATCTCAGGGCATGAGCAATGTGCCGAGTTGAGCTTGGGTCAAGGGGCCCCAACCACACGCTGAGTTCTGCTAGGGTCGTGGGGCCCAAATCTTGCACTGAATCCCCTCTCCCGTGGCAATTCCCACCAGTTACCACACCAATCGCCTCTGCTGGAGGGTTCCCAGCTGCAAACCTCAGCCACCGCAGCTGCCGCTCTGGTCCCAGAAAATCTGCGCTCCTCCCATGTGCAGGGGTATGCAGGTTTTCTGTATTTTGGTCCTTTCGGACTGTGGAGTAATCCCGCTGTAGTAGGGTGGGGAGCTTGGTGTTCGTGGTTCAGAATTCCATTCAATTCCCTGAATCATTTACTGCAGCTTCTAAATATGGTCCACGCTGCTCGCAGCCATCTTGAATCTCCATATGTTCCAGTTTTATGTGAGTACATTCCGTGACAAAATCACCTAATAACAACACATTTCTCAAAATGCATCCACATCATGTTTGTTTTTGTGTGTTGACTCTTGAATTCCTGTAAAACAATTAACCAGCACAGTTAAGATCTTAAAAGTTTAACAGGCCAATCTAATTTACCAATCAGATTAATTATCTTAAGTGTTTTCAATTCAAATTTTAGAGACCTCGCTATAAAATCAATTTATTATCATAGAAATAAAAGCTAAAGTATTGTAAAAAAAAATATGAAATTATCTGATAATTTTCTAAGTGGAATAATAAAAATAATTGTGTGTGTGTGTGTGTGTGTGTGTGTGTGAGTGAATGGGAGAGAGAGAGAGAGAGAGAGAGAGGGAGAGAGAGAGAGAGAGAGAGAGAGAGAGAGAGAGAGAGAGAGAGAATATCACTAGGCATAGAAGCTCCATTAGGGCTGTGTGACTCTATTCTGTTTAGATTCAGATATTTTTAAAACATGAAGACAAATTTCAGCACCTTCTAGAAATCTTTAAAAGATGACATTAAACTGAATGGATTCCTCACATTTGTTTAAATCTGACCTGTTTGTAAAGAGTCTGATTGAACAAAGGGTAGTGTATTTGATTAGCTCTTACACGCAGGGACCATCTGGGCAGCAACAAGTGAAAGATGACAAGTCATGTACAGATGAGTCTAAAAATGGAAACATTATTTGGAAGAGCAACAGTACATTACTGTGACAAAATGGAACCGTATGCTAAGTAAAGATCAGCAGCTTATTTGAAGGAACAAATAGATTTTGAGAATATGCAGGTTGCAATCAATACAACATATAAAAATGATTATCAGACTATAGAACATACAGATGAGTTAGGAGCAAGCAGGGGTACATTTGCAGAATCACAAGGATCCATAGCTTACTGGAGGTGACAGGCAGAAAAATCAAACATTCACAGACGTGAAATTTGATGAGAAACAACCTGGCCTGGGTGTTGTTATTTCAACTTGTCGGGTATTTTCAGCTCTAAATCCTATCACTGTTCTTCTTATGTTAAAACCCTTTTGCACATTGTCAAAACAACCACAAAAACAAACCTAGGCTGATGATTGGTGTCTTGACACGGGGGCATCATTCCCACATGTATAAAATACTTCTTGAGGATTTTTCATATAACAAATAGTTGTGTTAAGAACTACTAAATATCTGCACTGGGTATAAAATATATAGCCATTTCTATTTCACATCTAAAGCAGTGGAAACCTACAGAGATTAAATAACTTTGTTGTTTGCATTCGTAAGTCACAATAATGGGATTATGTCTGGTTCTAAAGGCCAATCACCCATCACATAACCTAGTCTCTACATTGGCTCTGGAATGTTATGGTAGGTGACTACTGTATATTGTCAGCCAAGCACTTGTTATACAAGATATTCTTCTATTCATTGAATATTTAAATAAATGTACATGCATGCGTAAGTGTATTAAACACCTTTGTGGAAAATCAGCATAAACTTTGTAGAATTATCTGTGATGATTATTATATCAATTTGACAGATTCACTAGAATCACTTCAAGCATGTCCATACTGATTTTCTAGAAGTATGAGGCACTATTACATACAGTGGGAACCAGGGCTGTCTAAAAAGGAGTAAAGTAGTTATGGGACAACATTCATCTCTCTCTTTCTGTCCATCCTGACTGTGGAGGCAATGTGACCAGTGTGCCTCCAGTCTCACCTGCTGCAATGGAGTATGTCCCCTTTAACTGTAAGCAGAGATAAACCCTCCCAGACTTAAGCTGCCTTTTATTTTATTTATATATTTAATCTGTTATAATTTATTCAGATTACATCATGATTGTTATCCCCTCCTTGTATCTTTCCATTCCCACCTTCCCTCCCTCTTCTGCCCTGTGCCCCTTCTTAGACCTCTGACAGAAGGGGACCCCTCCCCCACCTTATGACCACAGTCTATCAGGTCTCATCAGAATAGCCTGCTTCCCCTTCCTCTTTGTGCCAACAGGGCCTCTCTGCCAAGGGGAAGTGATCAAATTGGAGACACCAGAGTTTATGTCTGAGGCAGTCCCCACTCTTCCCATAGCCATGGAGAATGAGCTATCCATTGGATAGATTTGAACAAGAGTCTAGGTTTATTGCATGCATTGTCCTTGGTTAGTGCAACAGTTTGTGCAGGACCCCCTGGGGCCAGATCCACTGGCCTGGAAGGTTTCCTTGTGGACCTCCAAAACCCTGTATTCTTCCATACTACTCTCTGTGCTCCACCTAGAGTCCATCATCTGTCCTGATCCTCTGCTGAGTGAGTGGAGTCCTTCAGAGGACATCTATGTGGGGCTAATATCCACTTATAAGGGAGTATATACCATGCGGGTCTTTCTGGGTCTGGGTTACCTCACTCAGGATGATCTTTTCTAGTTCCATCCATTTGCCTGAAAATTTCAAGATATTCTTGTTTTTAATACCAGAGTAGTAATCCATTATGTAAATTACCACAGTTTATCCATTCTCTGGTTGAGGGACATGTAGGTTGTTTCCAGATTCTGGTTATTATGGAAAAAAAAACTGCTGAGTATAGTTGAGCAAATGTCCTTGTTGTATGATGGAGCATCGTTCTGGTCTCAGGTGTGGTATAGCTGTGTCCTGATGTAACACTATCCTCAATTTTCTAAAAAAGCACCAGGTTGATTTCCAAAGTGGTTGTACAAGTTTGCACTCCCAGCAGCACCAACTCTCTCCTTTCTCCACATCCTCGCCAGCATCTGCTGTCACTTGAGTTTTTGGTCTTAGCCATTCTGATAGGTGTAAGATGGAATTTCATTATTACATTGTGTGTGTGTGTGTGTGTGTGTGTGTGTGTGTGTGTGTGTGTGTGTATGTATGTCCTTGTGTGAGGTGTGTATGCAGTTTTATGATTCCAGAAGATGTAACAACATACAGATGCTAGATACTGTCTCTTTTTAGTTAGCAGCTGAGGAGACAGCCTACATGCTCTTGCACAGTTTATTTATGGTAGTTAGCATGTCTGTACCTTGGCATAATGTTCCATAGCACAAATGAGGGTAAATTGGTTCTGTGATGAGGCTCAGCCTTATAGTCATCTCAGGGTCCATTTGAGAGTTAGCATAGGACAAGGACTCCAAACTTCTTTCCCCTTAGGCCATTCGGAAGTGATTATAAGGATTTCTTTTGTTGCCAATGCACTTGTCTTCTGCTAAAACAGAAAGGCATCTGTCTCTTTCATAGTGCCCCTTATTAATTCCAGTGACAGGTGACCTGGGTTTAGCTGTGTGTGGTGTTCAAGTGCTTCGGTGCTAGTCATGGAAGAAGAGTTGCTGGAATTGAAATGTTCCTTGAAACCTAAACCCATGCCTCTGAATGCAGTTTTATTGTGTCTAGGAATATTCAGTAGAAGTGGCTGCTGCATACTGGTGGAGCAAGAATAGCAACAGTGGGAAGGATAAAATGTCTATCCCAGAGGCACTATTCAGAACTTCTGAGTGATGTTACTTGGTGCTCAGTTTTTATTAACAGTTAAATTAAAAGTGAGATGAATTGAGGTAAGATCCATAACATAGGAGCGTAGTAACTGGCGATCCTGTTGGAGCAGTACCTCAGATACTGGCTGATAGCTCAGAGGAGTAAGTTCTTAAGCTCAGGCCGGTAACCTGAGCACTACTGCTCACTTTCAAGCATGATTAATTAAACTCCTTGACAGTGAGGTTAAGGGAGCCCCTCCCACGTCTAGCAAATTCATTTCCAAAGAGGAGCTGCTTTTACATTATTTTGTTGGCATCCTCCATTATTTAGGTTAGTTTTTACTTAAAATAATGAGTTAATTTAAAACCTTGCCTAGTGGAAGACTGCATGCTCTAAATGTTTTGCAGTACAGGGTGATGGGCTTGGAAAGCCACATGCCTCCTCCACACAACATTTTCTCCATGCGATGAATTAAACAGCCACAGCCTGGTGCAGACTAGCAGTGAGCTGTGCAAAAGGTCAGGTCTTGGCTTTGTCATCTTTTGTTTGTGTTGTTATTTTTCTGGCTGTTAAATGGTACTGTAAGCCTTAAATAGCTACTTTGCATTCCTATGGGGATATTGGGTGTATTTTTATGAATCCATCTTAGTTTACTTATTTTGTGCTTCTACCTTTTTAGATTAAAAATTCATACATATATATTTAGTGAGGCATTTCAAGCCCACGGCTTTAAAAGCATCCGTGCTTCTTGTGGTCAGTGCACAAGAGGAACTGCCCTTTACTACAGAATGCAACTGTGGGAGTGCTGTTGAGTAGAGGGTAATCCACATGAGATCTTAAGACCTGAGAATTATTTCTCCACTGTCTCCTGCTTTCCTACTGAACTTACTTGACTCAGCTTTTAGAAATAATATGTAGAGCTAATTCCCTTTTAAAAAGCAGCAGGATTTTTTTATGCACCATCCTTTTCTTCACTTGCAAGGATTTGCATTTTATACATAATACAGGGAAAAGAAAAGTAAGCATTAAATAAGATAAAAAAAAACCGTCTGGGTTGGCTACAGTAGCATCCGGTAATATCAGCACCCTTGGAAATGATTGTGATGCAGATATTCATATAAGAAATGGTTTGTTACCAATTGTGCTGTTTATAATAAGGACATGAAGACTTCTCCTTCCCGCCCCCACTCCCCGCATCCCCCTCACCCCGCAAGCTTTTGGGCTCATTTTTATTTCATAGAGTAGGTAAAATGGCTGACTTAGTAGCTTTCTGCTGGTGAAAAAGATGGAGGCAGGTAGTGGGCATTCTGCTTTCCCTCGTTCTGTTGGTGTTGCTGTCTTCTTGCCCCTTTCACTCTGGTGCTCCTGTCCTTTGGTATTTTTCATAGCTTGACATGTAGCGGTAATGGTTCTATTAGCCGGGGCAAATCTGCTGAGCTTGCCTTCTGAGGTGAGTGTGTATAGTCACAGCTGCCTTTTTTTTCCACAGGCCCTTGTTAGAAAGTGCCCTTTACTGACTCTGCAGGAGCCATCACCTCGAATTAAACATTTTCTGCTAGGCCTGTCCTTAGTGTGTGCAAAATGATGATAATCTATGATGCCACCTTCTTGCTGACAGCTACGTACCCCTGAGATTACAGCAGGCCCTTGAAATTTTCAATCTGATGCTACAGTTGTGTCCTAGGTCTACGATCACAGCTATTCGAAGCAGTGCTTTTCAGAGAGCAGTGCAAGAAGGAAGCCCCTCGAAGTCATGCCCTGGAAACACCTGGCTCTTTTTGGATCGGAACTCTCAGGGGCTGGAACGGGGGGGGGGGGCAGGGGGGGTTAGATGAGTTGTAAAACTGACATGAGTTATTGGGATGACGATAGGCTGATTTAGCACAGATCCGAGAACGCTGCCTCCTCAGAACAAAGGGCTCTCCCGCCAAAAGCAGTCTCCCATTTAGCTAGCTTTAGGGTTATCATTTACATTTCAGTCTGAAAGAGTTTCTTTTCTTGTGATACTCATCAAGAAGATTTTCTTTTTATTCTTCAGCAACTGTAAATGACTCAGAGTATCCAGAATGTATCCAGAATGCAGGGGCCTATAAATTAGGATTTTTTTTTTGAAGGGTAACAGTGATAGGAGCGAGGGAGCTGCTTCTCCTGTCTGTCTATCTGAAAACCTGCCATGGACACAACGCTTTTCTTTTCTCTTCCCTCATAGCCATTCTTCTGCCTCCATCTTCTGGGAAGACTTCCTTTTGCAGTTCATCTTCATAATAGCTTCAGAAACCTGCATCATCTTTTTTTCTGGCTCACAATCCATCAAGTGCAGCATGTGTGCGCGCTGTGTCTCAATTAAGAAAGCAAGGCTTTGAAATCTGATTTACTGATCTCCTGGAGAACTGCAGACTTCTAGTTATAGTGCTGCTACAGACTATCCAGGAGCATATTTTCCTTAAAAGAAAAAAAAAAAAAAAAAGAACAAAATATTGAATTGGTTTAACACTGGGTGTGATGCTGTAACTTTGCAATTCAAGGATGAAGTTCCTAAAAGAACCCTAGAGTTTATTAATGGAAAGATATACTTTGATAGTTAGCTAATGAAGGAGGAAGGTGGGTTTTTTGTTTGTTTGTTTGTT
This sequence comes from Acomys russatus, assembly GCF_903995435.1. NCBI lineage: Eukaryota > Metazoa > Chordata > Mammalia > Rodentia > Muridae > Acomys > Acomys russatus. The sequence continues at coordinate 47,318,680 of NC_067158.1, forward strand.
TGTTGTGTGTGTGTGTGTGTGTGTGTGTGTGTGTGTGTGTGTGTGTGTCCTGATTTGAGGGCCTTTGTCTTCTGAGGGAAGATATTTAATTCAGACTATGCTAATTAGCTTTTTAAAAAAAATACAACTTAAAAGCACCTGAAAAGATTTTCTATGACAGATTGTCTACATTGGATTGTTCCGTGTGCCTGTTTGGGGAGAATCATCTTAATTAAGTTAAAAGATATTTGAAGACATAGCCCACCATGAGTGGACTCATTCCTTAGGCAAAGGGTCCTGTACTGTAAAAGCACAGAGAAACTAAGATAAGCATCAACAAGAGTCTATGAATGTGTTTATTTCTGTTGTTTTTGACGGTAGATGTGCTATGACTAGCTGTTCGAAGTTCCCGCCTTGGTTTCTCCACAAGGATGTACCACAACCTGAAATAGAAAAATGAAAAATATTTTCTTCTCCTCTAAGTTGCTTTTGACAGGGTATTTATTCATCCCAGCAACAGAAATGAAACTAAGACAATGCCTGACATTAAAGTGTAAATGTGCGTTGAAGAGACTAAAAGTGATATTGAAGGAATGTGTACTAAAGAAATAGCAGCATAGGCAAAAAAAATTGTAGTGTGTCCCTGGGACTGCAGGAAGCATAGGTTATCTTAACAATGTGTAGAGGTGTTTGACTCTATCTTACAGGGAATGGAACTCATCACTAGTTTGTAGGCGATGCATTAGACACATGGGAGCAGATAGCGCGAGAGGTCAAAATTCAGTGGCAAAGATTTAGCAGAGCCCGTAGACAGGTGACAAGAGGCTTCCTAAGTTAACAAGAAATAGGGAGAGTAGCACAAAGAGAGGTTTTCAAGATTCCTGTAACATAGGATCAGCAAATCTTGGGTAGACATGGATGTTCTGTATTGATATGCTTGGCAGAGGTATGCTGCTAGTAGCCTAGATAAGAAATGTGTCCTGTAAAATTCCAGGAAATATCACCCAAGAATTCAGACATCTCTCTTCTGCCCCATCAACGTTGAAGCATTAGAGACAAGTCATAGTACAAAACTGATGCATTTATTGTCTGAAAAATCTATGGCATCAGCCAAGATGTCATTAGCACTATTATATTTTTGTGTAGTGCAGTGCCACTTTTAATTTACACTGTCCTGAATATATTTATATAAATAAATTTCCAATAGGTTTTCCCTTTTAAGGAGTTCTTTGTTTTTTCTCCCTTTGTGTATTGTACATGAATCGTTAAGAAGCTTACGACGGATCAATGCTACATTAAACTTTAAGAAGCTACTTCATCAAAACCACATGCTCCATTTCCTGACGATTGTCAGCAAACCTGGGTAAAAACATGTCTGAAACTCGTATTGTTGTCAGCGCTTCTTGCCTCACTGCTGCCTTGCCATTAGGGTGGTCTTAAATAGAAATCTCTTCACAAAGGCATAAAGGAGGTATGCTGTAAGAAGGGAGGGGTCAAGACTTCACTGGGGACTTTGGAAAAGGGAACATGGTGGTTTAAGTGCTTACGTCCTTGGATCATTTCTAACATATCAAAAGATATTAATGTGCTCTGTGTGGCTATTTTTTTTTAACCTTGCTTTAAAATTCAAAATGGCTGGTCAGGCTAGGCCAAGCGTTGACTTTTTTTTTTAATTAATGTTTAATAAGGTGGGATGGCTGCCAGTACCTAGAGTAGTGGACATGACTTAGGTAAATGTAGCTATTTTCTTCTCTCTCTCTCTCTCTCTCTCTCTCTCTCTCTCTCTCTCTCTCTCTCTCAAAGCTATTCTTAAGTATGGCTTTTCCTGTTCATTGTTTCTCACTTCGTTTCCTTCTTTATTTCTAGCATTATTGTTTTGTTACTCTCATTTATTAAAATACAGATATCATTTTATTTTGGTGGTGGTGGTGGTGGTGGTGGTGGTGTGTGTGTGTGTGTGTGTGTGTGTGTGTGTGTGTGTGTGTGTGTGTGTTTGTGTGTGTAGGTTAGTTGAATCCCTCAGTGCTGGAGTTAGAGGCTTTTGTGGGCTGCCTGGTATCACTCCTAGGATTCAAATTCTGGTTCTCCGATAGTGTGATGTGCACTTTTAATCCCTGGGCCCAGTCCCCATCCAGCATATCCCTCATTATTCATCTATCAAAGAAGGCTTTACTCCTAGCCAAGAAATAACAAACCATAAGTTCTATTCTATTTGATGACTTCATTAGAACCACAACACCATCATTTATTTATTTCAAGGGCCTGTACCGAATTAGTCATAAATATTCATTATGAATTTTGTGAAGAGAAAAGAGCGTTGATAGAAAATCAAGTGTCTTGTGCTGAATGGTTGCTCAGATTCTTTGGGAAAGAAAAAATATATTTGGGAAATATACATATATATATACAAACACATATACGCATATATATATATATATATATATATATATAAATATAAATTTGGAGCAGCTACTTATAGGATAAACTCGTTTTTAAAAAATTCCTGCAGCAATGTAATTTGTCAGTCGTCCATCTTTGCTCCAATGGAGCTTCCAGAATAAACAGCCTAATAAATGCTATTCTGGAGCCTGTTGCACAAATGCTCTATTTTAGACAATAGTGTTGGGAAATAAGAACCAAAATGTTTTTATTTGGGGGCCATAAAACATACACACTAGGGGATTTCCAAACCAACAACATTTGTTCCTATGCCATTGCTCGTAGGCTGTCCTCTGAACTGGCAGGTGTGACCGTCCTTACCTTGAAATTGATTGCTCTCAGGAAATTGATTTTTTAAACCTTTTTTTCCCAGTGTTACTTTATATTTCACTTACACTTTCCACCTCTTGCAATTAGTGTGTATAGAAGCAGTGGCAATGCACTATTTTCCTTTAGAATTACAGAGTATGAATGTAGAGAAAATCTGTACATTTAACTCAAATAAAGTTATAGTTAACTTCACTGATATATGAACTCCTTTATTTATACCTCAATGCCTTATAGAAATCCTGCAGAGGGTTTTACAGTCTTATTACGTGGCACTTGTTTTGTGGCAACCACTCTTTTGTTTGTTTTAATCCTCCCCAGCACTTAATTAAGTAGGTGCTGGAATTCTAATTTGAAATCCCCTGCAACCGAGGGTAATAAGGTTAAGAAACCCTCTGTAGAACTCAGGGTAGTAGCAGTCCTAGTGGCAGTGCTGGGGGTGCACATTCAAGTGTTTAATCTGCAAACATCATACAATTCACTTCTCAGAGAGTATAAAACTATTCATGCTTGACTGCTAGGGAGACTTTAAAGGATAAATAATACTTTTTGTGAATGATGTGTCCAAAAACATGCTCATTGTACACTGATACTAATGAGCATTGAATTGCCATACCTGTGCATCATAGTCTCAGTAATAAAAGGATGACAATTAAGCTGAGTGCATAATGGTGTCATTAAGCATAATATATTCAATGTGATCTTGTAAAAATTCAAAGTTAACACCTTATCACTTGAGTTATACCAGAAGACTATCACTGTCTAAGGGCAGGGATGTGAATCCACTGTGTACACATCAGCAAACAATGTTTCCTGGAGGAGATAATCTGTGAACTAACATGGACTGTACGCTCAGGAAGCCTACAGGCTACTGAGCAGTACACAAATGGTGACTTCAAAACATATGTTAGTGGAGCCAGGCATGGTGGCATATGCTTGCAATCCCAGTACTTGGGGAGTCAGAGTCAGGTGGATCTCTGTGAGTGCCAGGCCAGCCTGGTCTGCAAAGCAAGTCCAGGATAGTCAAGTCTTGAAAAAACAAAAATAACCAAAACCAAAAACAATGACAACAACAACAACAAAAAAAAGTAAAAGAAAATATGTTAGTGGTCATGTTTAGGATGAAAGTTTATACCACTTTGTAGTGGACTCTTATAGTTAGGAGTGCAAGCTTTGCAGTCATACAATTGATAATGAATATCTACCACCACTTATTATTACCTTCTGGAGCTTTATGTGATCTATTTCTGCTTCCATTGTTTTGTTTATAAAGGAAACTAACACACATGGCCCATTTCATAGGACTGTGTGACAGGTGACTTCATAAAACTTACTGCCTGTCAGATGGTGGCCTAAGAATTCTCCAAAAAAGACCTAAATATGTGCTGGCCTTGTTCCTTTTGAGTCTTCAAGAGGAGTTCATGTACTTAAAGTGCTTGGAGCAATAGCTTGAACATAATAAGGACTCGATAAATATTAGCTTAATAAATATTATCCTTAGCAAAGAGGCAGGGAAAGATATTGAAAACAGAGCAAATGCCACATGCATAAGCTACTAAGGAAAGAGTAAATACATACTACATGCTTGCCAAACTCAGACCTGTGAACTCGTTTCTAATGACCAATAAGAAGACTCTCTTGAGAGGTACATGACCCAGAGAACTTCTCAATTCCTACTTAATGTATGAGGAATGGCCAGCTGTAAATTTATTAGTGGCATAAAAACTCGAGTTGGTTAACTACTTAAGAGTCTTCTTTTCTTTAAAATGTGGAAATACATGTGTCCACCAGGAAGTCTTATTTTGGTGCTTTGAAAAAAGTAAAGAACAAAATGATTCATATGCAACAAATATTCTATATTTGTTTGGTCAAATAGCGTTTAATGTAAGAGGAAGAGCATGGTGTTCTAGTTTATAATGGCTTATCCATGCACTTCTTTACCACCTTTCTACTTGTGTTTCCTCCTTTGTTGTTGTTGTTGGTTTCCTGTGATAAGAACGTGCTCAGAGCTGCATGCACATGAACAAGCACTTTACCACTGAGCTACACTCCGAACCATGGAGTAACTTTTAAAAGAAAGGCTCTTATTTTTTCTAATCACAGTGTACACATCCACCATCATGTGCATGCAAAACCATAGTTACAAAAGGCATTTTCTGCTCTGTCATCTACAGGCTTCTTGGTATAGTAAGCTTTGATCCTGGCCCCATATATTAGCATAATAGTTCTTGGTACTTATTGTCAATATGACTGTGATATGTAAAAACATCCAATGCTTCTTGCACTCTTCCTGAATTTGTTTCTTAGGGCATATTTTCCTGACAGAAAACTAACCTGGACATGAAAATTTTATTTATTTCATCCAGTCTAAGGCATTCACATTGAGATACACATACATCTCTCTGGATTTGTTATTTCATCCGTTTGACCTGTATCTGCAGTTCTGGAGTATGTAGTTTAGGTGAAAGGAGTGTGAGCAACTGACCTCATAGACTAGGTGTGGAGAAAGTGAGAGCACGCCGGCCAGGAAGTCCTACAGTTTACATGAACGATCTGTAGTAGGATAATCATCATTTCATTTCCCACACACTCATTAAATATCTATATGAACAAAATACACACACATGCATGAATGTAGAACATTGTCTCTTTGTTATCTTACACACCAAACAGTTCAGATGGAGGTGATAAGTTAAGAAAGAATGTGATATTGGTCAGCACAGAAGTTGAGGGGTAATTTAAAAAAATTCCCACATTTTAAGCAAATATGAAAAGCAAACTTCTGATGATCAGAATTTGATCTTCAGAGGCAAAACTGGATGGATCAGGTGTCAATATATCAATATATAGAGACAGCTGCCTGAGCTCACAGACAAAGCTCTTTCTCATGAAGCAATTGTCTGAAACAACTAATTGATGCCTGCAAAACACTGCTGCAAATGCCAGCTGTTGAAATATGTGCTCAGAACGCTTTTCAGAGCTATATAGGAGTTGCCCTGCCACCAGGCATCCAGTTTGAAATCTTGCCACATGCCATTGTTTTAAAAAGAGGAGACCATGACACTACCACCAACTGTAGCTTTCCAATGCGAAGAGAGAAAGGGCTGAAAAATTTGTACGATCCACAGATTTTAAGAAACATGGCTAATAATTTAAGAAGCTTTATCGTCTTACCACATAGTTTGCTTTAAAAAAGAAAGAGGATAGAAGGAATGTCATCATGTTCTGCCACGTGGAGCCTTTGTGACCTGTGTTTTTTTTATCATACCGTAGTTGTACCTTTGACACCCCATTATTTATGAATAAGAGAGTAAACAGACCAGTAAGTCATAGGCAAACATCTAACCAGTAAGAGTCAGCTTTGGTTTTAGAGCTAATTTTATAGCTTTATTTATCCTGGTGCTTTTCATTTTGCTCTATTAGTCTTTGTTCTATAAAATCTCTTCCTTTAATAGCTTCTCTTCTTGAGACATTTTAAAATGCATTACATGTCAAATCCAATTCAACTAGGATACCTAAATGCATGGTATTTCAATTAAATATGGATGATTCGAAAAGTGTATGCTTGTAATTGCATAAAACTGCCTTTCCACATTATATACATTGCAGGGATGAATGCTGTCAATGTATGCAAGAACCAAAGTTAGGCTTTTAAAAAAACATATAAAATAAATTATTCACATCACGTTCATCTATACATCTGATAGTGCAATTAGCAATCAAAAGAACTACACTTGGTGATGTAGTGGAGGCGTTCTGAGTTTTCTACATCCTGCTGTTGATGGATTCAGGTTCTACTTTTTGCACATTCTCCATTTCATTATTTTGCACTAAAAGATAAAAATAAAATAACATGTTTTCTTTATTTTGGGCCCCTTAAAAATCATCCTTCACGCTTCTTTTACTTTCCTTCCGTGTCTGGCTCTCATTTTCCCAGTTTAGATAAGACTTGTTTTTCTTCATTTATTTTCACTCTCTCCTGATCTGCAACACTAGCATTAGTACTAGAAGTCCTGGACCCAGTTCTGGGGAGATGTGGGAGGTTATTGAGGTTACTACTCTGTATTAAGTGAGCTTCTAACCATTCTAGAATAAGAATTATTTGCACTTTTCTCATCAGCTCCCAGAATTTCTGCATCTTTCAGCTTGTTTATTACAATATTCTCAAAGTTGTATACATCATCAAATTAGTCACTGTAGCAGAACTCTGACTTTTCCGGTTGTTGTTTCCTTATAACGTCCCCAATATCTTACTGATGTCTTTTTTTTTTTAAACTCCTTCCAGTCTCTATTTCTCTTTATTTAATGTTTCACCTCTATCAACTATAGACAAAATTTAATCCCTTTAAGAAGAATAGCATTTCTTCAAAATGACCTTTGGAATCTGTGGGACTATCCAGCGGTGCACAGTATTCCTCGGGTAGACTCTGATGTGTGCAAGCTCTCTTACTGCAGCTCCCGCACACTGCTTGTTCTCTAGAATGTCTGCCTTGTCTGCCTCGTTCTCCATGATGATGGCATGTTCTCCCCATTTGGCTGAAGTTGTGTGTGTGAGTGAGTATGTGCTACACCTGTTTGTCTATGCTCACGTTTGTGCATGGAGAGACAAGATGTTTGTATCCATTGTCTTCCTCAGTCCATCTTGAGATTGTTGTTTTGAAGATGAGCTCTTCACCTAGATTTGTTCACCAGTGAACTTTAGCTGTCTGCCTTTCCCAGCCATCTCACTGGCGTCACAGATGCAGGGGGTACCACCTGGCTTTAATTTGTGTGGATTTCCAAGATAAAAAATCTGGTACCCATGCTTTTGTGAAAAGTACTTTGCCAACTGATACATCCCCCTAGCCCTCAAGAGGACAGATTTATCCCTCATTAACTCCATCTATTTATGTCTGCATAGTTAAGAAAGACCAAATATATAGTTATCCTTAGCATTCATTCAAATGGTATATACTGCTTGGTTCTACCATCTTAATTGTTTCAAGAAGAAGGTTATAAATCTTGACTTGTTAACTCAAAGGAAAAGGTTAAACTTAATATTTATTTAAAGGATAAAAACATTAACCAGAAAATGGCTACAACAACTTGCAAAAGATAATGTAAGGTTTAAACTTCATCTGATAACATTTTCAAAGCCTTGAGCACAAACTCTTAGACTGAGTCTTTTATAATAAGATTGTCAGTGGATTTAACAAATGAATCTAATCCCACGATTGATTTATTCTGTGAAACTAGTTTTAGTTAGTTGATTAAGACAAAGTAAAACCAAAAAGTAAAAAACAGAAACAAAAACAAAACAAATAAAACAACAAAAAGAGTCTCTACTCATGGTGTCCACTCTCTAACCAGCTTGGATCTAAACTAGAATGGAATATACTAGAATCAAATTTAGCTATAAATGATGGGAGACTGTTTACTATGCCAGTTATGGGGCTCATGGCTTATCTATAAAATGGATGCACATGCAATCATCAGTAAAACATTTTTGTCATGCTTTTTCTACTAATGAGTTCTGTTTCTTAAATGAGAGTTCTGTGGACGGTTAATGTTCTGGATGTTTTATAGTTTTCATAATTTTACATTTTTAGTGTCTAACCTTTCATTGAGATCTCATCACATATGATTCAGTACTTTAATGATTTCCCAAGTTGGCACTTTATAAAAAGCACAGTAACTCACACACGTGGGATTTGTTAAGTTTCTTTAGAGAAAACACAAATTTATTCACACCTAGAAGTGAACTGAGCATCACAAGTCAACACAGATTTGTGAACTTTTTTTGTCATGCATGAATGAACCTGAGTTTTGGCTAGAAAGGAGACAGTACAGAATAATAGGCTAGAAAATATATAATCATAATAGTACAAAAATAGATCTTGAGACTGCACTCTTAAGGAATTTTGTCTCACTTACCCCTCACATAAAATTGGATGTAGCCTACATTTATGTTTTTAAAGAGTTTCATTTTTCTGTTATTCTTTTACATTAGTGGATATATATTGGGTGAAATTATATGTCCTCTGAGCAAAGACAATTTTTGCAGGTAATTAGTGTATTACCTGATAGTGATGAAGTCCATTGCACACTGGTAAGTCAATTATAATCTAAGAGTCTATATTCATGTTTACTAGCTTGGATTCCTGAATAAGAACTTACAAACCTCCCCTTCCCCTCTCTCACACACACAGATAGATAGATACATAGATAGATAGATACATAGATAGATAGAGATGCTTCTGTGTGTGCATGAACTTGAAAAAATTCATGTCATTTAATCATTAATTTAAATCAAGAAACAACAATGCTCTTGCCATTTGGAAGGCATCACAGGATATGTAGATATGAGAAAGAACAGCTACTTTCCTTTAGATAGGTGCTGTCTATGAATAAGAGAAAAAGTACATTAGCACTCCACTACTATGATCCAAATTGTAATTAAAAAATAGGTTTAATGCAATACCATTGATTTGGAGGACCAAAATACTGTCTTACCCAGACTGTCAAGCTATCTGCACTTCTATATCACAGCTCTGTGACAGAAAGGTAAAGATATTCTCAAATCTTAATGAATGAAAGACTGCTAGCTTGAGCAATGAGTCCACATTTTTGAGTGAACTCACTAGAGCAAGATAAAAGGATGGTAAATACTCCAAAGTTTTTCTGGAATACACTTACATATGTTTATGTACAAAGGCATAAATATATATTGCTTGGCCAAAGAAGTGGTATAAATTACTTTTAAATATAGTCATTTATTGGTTTGTCATTCTTGATATCAGAGGATAGGAATTCAACTCAATGGGTAAAACTCTAGCTGCCACCTAGCCAACGGATGTCAATAAGCATCCATCTTGGTTTGTGAAACTAGATCTTTCATTGGGTTTGGAGTCATACTAGACTACATAGCTAGAGTATCTGAAAACGGAGGCCAGGGGATTTGTCTTTCTCTGTTCCAACAGTGCGAAAATTATAAACACCAGTCACTACACCTGGCTTTTCCTGTGGGAACCTGTTGTCAAATTCAAGTCTCCAGTCTTGTAGTGGGAGCACCTTGCTGATTGATCCAGCTCCTCTTGCACATTTTAACTAAAGACCTTATATTTTCACTCTGCAGTAGGCCCTGTGATTTATTTAGTCCCATCTTGCCTTGTGGCAACAAAGTAATGCCTCAGTCTTATGTGGTGTGGAACTCTTGTAAAAGAGAAAACTAATACAGAAAGAAGGCCATTTAGCAAAATGCACAACAAGGGTAGAAGTGAAGCAGGAACCCAAGATGGCGCATAGCAGAGTCGGGCATTGAAGAGGCAAAGACTGCTACTGCATCTCCTCTTCATTTACAGGCAAAAATGCTGTCTTCTTAAAGATATCTGTTGCTCCAGTGTGAAACTCTGTGTGCTCTGTGCTTAACTTTTGCTAAATGCTTGTTGAACCGGATTATATTTGATGGCCTTCGGTATAAAAAAAATGTTAGGTTCTAAACAAATACAGATGAAAGTACCCCTCAAAATTCTTGAATCTCTTCCAAGATATTTGTACAATGAAAATCAGTGCTTTTTTTTCTCCTTTACATAATCTTATGTCCAAAGAGAATCATTTAAGCAACAGCCATTACTAGATACCATATTTACTAGTTGCATTTACACTGCAGAAATTTTCTAGAAAGATATGATAATATCACCTCCCCTTCTTGCTTTTACTAGACCAGATTTCTCTGCATAACAGAATCCTGAAACTTGCTCTGTAGATTAGGCTGGCTTTGAATTCGGAGATCTGCTGGCTTCTGCCTCCTAGGTGATAATGATTAAAGATGTGCAACACCACCGTTTGTCTTTTTTCCTGCTTAATAAACTCAAACTTTATTAGCAGTGTTTTAATACAAATATATCAAAAATCATTTAATAAACATAATTCAAGTATAAACAAATAAGTTAAAGACACCCAAAATAATAAATCCGGGGGGGGGGGGCAGGAAGTACAACTGAAAATATGTATTTGCTGATGTATTTCTTTTCTTTCAGTTTTCTTTTGAGATAACACCTTGTGTATTCTAGGATGGCCTCATATTCTAGACCCTCTTCTCTCTGTATTCTGAGTGCTGGGGCATCAGTAATGCACCTCCATGCCTAGATTTCTGGCTAATGTCCTAATTAATTTCAAATGCATTTTTCAGGGTTTGATTTTGTCACATAATACTGCTATGCTATGAAAATATTGCTAAACTTATTGCTATCAGTAAAAACACAGAATCCCATGGAGTGCAGAGTCCATTTGACTTAGAGAATTATCATATGAGATAAATTCTCTGGCAAAGGCTGGAAGAGAGGACAAGACACCAGTGCCGTGATTTTACCATTTTAGTGCTGATTTGAACAGTTGATTAGCCCACAGAGATTCTTCACATTACTTGACCATCTACAGAAGAGACATAATAATACGACAGTGTTTATTCCATAGGATAACATAAGTGCTAACTTATATGAATAAGACTGTATCTTGAAAAATTATAACACAGGAAGGAGATAGTAAAGTCTTTTCCTTGAACCAAGTATATCTTGCAAAGATAATGTAGGCAATAATAAAATTAGAAAATGCAAAATGAAGAAGACTGCCTAGGCATTATGTACAATTACCTCACCTTAAGCCCTCTTTTACTCTTTACATGTATTATATTTGCTGAGTCAGTTAGTGATTAACCCAAAGCAAAGACAATGAAGATGTATGCACTGCTAACTCATTTTAATCCTTAATTTACTATATTATCTATATCTGGGGTGACTCTGATAGAGAACAGAGAGGCTAAAACATAAAAACTTTAGCAGGGCTGACTTGCTTGATTCATTTCATCACTTTATTGAGCATTCATTATTTATAAGATATTGCAAGTTATTTCAAGATATTTCAAGCAGGGATAAATTAAATAAGGTGCAGTCTTTGCTTTCACAGGCTGCAATTTACAAGTCATAATAGGGATAAAATGTGTAGATACAGACCATTTGTGTTCAGTGCTATGAGACCATAACTACAAATAGTCATAGGGCAGAATGAAATATGAAATAGAAAAGGACACAAATGACAACCTGAATTCTATTTCTGGTAGGAAACAAACAGTTTGAAAATCAAGCAGTGTGCATAAGATGGAAAGTATTATAAATTTATTGAAATCTCTGTGGTTGCTTTATAAGGAATAACCAATGCTGCCCAGGTAAGTGACTATATATGCTGGTGAAAATTGCCGCAGCCACATTTACTGTGGCTTTATGAAAATTTAAATTTCTCTACTGAAAGTTTTACTGCAAGGAGTAAGTAGTTTTGAAAACATGATCAGTAGATCTAGTAGTAAAATAATGTTATGATAAGAACATGTACCCAGGAGTTATGATAATGATAAAAAATATGTCTGGCGCTAGCTGGCTCAGATCATTTCAAGATGCTAACACAATATATGTAGGTCTCAAACAGGAGAGAAAAAAATCCCCTGATGAATACACCATTTACATTATTGTGACCTTGAAAGCATGTCAAAATAGCTTACTGTTTAACTTCAATAGCTGACTTGAGTGCCTCTGAGTCTGTTATAACTGAATCACATTGAGCCTTCCTGACCAGCACGGTAGGGCATTCCCAGCTCCTTGAGATGCATATAAAACATTTAACAATGAGAATTCAGCCTTTGGTTTCTAGTATTTTCAAAAAGTAAGGTACAAAGGAATCATTGTATCAAGTCTAAAGTGATTTGGAATGGTATGCAACTCATCTTATGTTTTTCGATGTGTAGCATCAGCAATTGTAGGTTGCATAAGAAGGAATTATTTCAGCAGCAAATCTGCTCCGAACACGGCATTGGACATGTGCAAAAATTAATGATATTACTTAGGACCTAGGTCTTGTGCCTGATAGCCACGTGCTGTGACTGCTAATGCCCTTTTAAACTTCTATCCCGGGCACTGCATGGACTGTCTGACTTGACATTGGACACTACTAAGAAGAGACAAGCATGCAGAGAGCAAATGATTAATGTAAGCCATTCTACAACTCGCCAGAGGCTTATGGAATTCTTTTCAGCAGCATTCCAGAGATAATTGCCTACCATTTTATCTAGGAACAGTGCAGGGCATTAAAAATATAGGTATGTCAGACTACGGCACCTGAGTGGTTGATGTTATATAGGAACAGGAACAAAAACAAGATGGAAAGTGAGGAGTGTTTAAGAACATTGTCAAGTAAAGCTGTCTAGGGACAAGGGTATACTGTGGCACATCAGAGCTTTCATGGGGACATGCTTTTGTTTTGTTTTGTTCTCTCTCTCTTTTTTTTTTTTTTTTTTTTTTAGTTTTTGTTTTCCTCTGGGGGGAGAAGTGGTCAGGGCAGAGGGCTGATATAAAGGGATAGAAAAATGAGAGAGCTTGGGGTGAATTTTTTTTTTTTTGAAATTCACAAAGAATCAATTAAAAGTTTCTGATTGATGAACTAAAAAGTTTTAATTAATGTCTTCTTTATGGTTTCAAAATCATTGAGCAAAATATCTGAAATGATAGTGTCTTCTGAATTGAAAAGCATGTGCCTGCCATCTACAAATGGTGTTTCTCTACAATTTCTACAGAATAATTCTAACTCTATTCTCCATATTTCTATAAATGAAATCCCAATATAATACATTACTCCTAACAGAAAGACCACACGTTAGAATTAGTTGAATGCACGCACGCACGCACGCGCGCACACACACACACACACACACACACACACACACACACACACAGAGTTTTATTGTATTTGGATACATGGTTTACTTATACAAGGACAGTTCTGTTCCAGTTGGCATCAATACTCCACAAGAGTGTCTTGGTTGCAAAATGCTGTAGCCTGACATCCTTTTCATCATGCTGGGCAAAGAGAGATGATCAACTTCACTTGTATTCAGAATGCCTAGGTGTTCGTTTTGGCTTATTTCTTTTTTTTTTTTTTTTTTTTTTTTTTTTTTTTTTTTTTTTTTTTTTTATTAATTTATTCTTGTTACATCTCAATGTTTATCCCATCCCTTGTATCCTCCCATTCCTCCCCCCCATTTTCCCATTATTCCCCTCCCCTATGACTGTTCCTGAGGGGGATTACGTCCCCCTATATATTCTCATAGGGTATCAAGTCTCTTCTTGGCTACTTGCTGTCCTTCCTCTGAGTGCCACCAGGTCTCCCCCTCCAGGGGACATGGTCAAATGTGAGGCACCAGAGTATGTGAGAAAGTCGTATCACACTCTCCACTCAACTGTGGAGAATATTCTGACCATTGGCTAGATCTGGGAAGGGGTTTAAAGTTTACCTCCTGTATTGTCCTTGGCTGGTGCCTTAGTTTGAGCGGGACCCCTGGGCCCAAATCTGCCTATCATATTGTTCTACTTGTAGATTTCTAGGACCCTCTGGATCCTTTTATTTTGCTGTTCTCCCATGCGTCTCTCATTTAGAGTCCCAATAGGATGCCTTCCCCTCTGTCCCAGTTTCCTGGTAAGTGAAGGCTTTCGTGGGACATGCCCCTTGGGCTAGTATGCAGATATAAGTGAGTATATACCATTTGATTCTTTCTGCTTCTGGGTTAACTCACTCATTATGATCATTTCTAGCTCAATCCATTTATCCACAAATTTCGGGAATTCCTTGTTTTTAATAGCTGAGTAGTATTCCATAGTGTATATGTACCACAGTTTCTTTATCCACTCTTCTACTGAGGGACACTTAGGCTGTTTCCATGTTCTGGCTATTATGAATAAGGCTGCTATGAACATGGTTGAGCAAATTTTCTTGTTGTGTGCTGGAGCATCTTCTGGGTATATTCCAAGGAGTGGAATAAACAGAGAATTCTCAACAGAGGAGTATCAAATGGCTGAGAAACACTTAAAGAAATGCTCAACCTCCTTAGTCATCAGGGAAATGCAAATCAAAACAACTCTGAGATTCCATCTTACACCCATCAGAATGGCTAAGATCAAAAATTCAAGCGACACCACATGCTGGCGAGGATGTGGGGAGAGAGGAACACTCCTTCATTGCTGGTGGGAATGCAAACTAGTACAGCCACTTTGGAAATCTATCTGGTGCTATCTCAGAAAAATGGGAATAGGGCTTATTTCTTATTGACAAGTTAGTCCTTAAAATCTGATGGCATTTTATTACAATTGCACAATTGTTATACAATACCAGTATAGTGTATTTTGAGACCTTCTGCCAGAAGAATGAGAGGTAAAGTGCGATGAAAAACTGAAGAAGTTTTTTATCAACCATAGACTGTGGTTCTTTCACTCATTATGTGTTAGGACCTCCATGTTACACCAACCAAGGACAATGCATGCAGTAAACCTAGACTCCCTGCTCAGATCTAGCCAATGGATAGATCTTCCCTTGAGGGGCAGGACCAGGGATTGCCTCTGATATGAACTATCCCTCTTTGATCACTTCGCCTTGGTGGGGAGGCCAGGCAGCACACAGAGGAAGGAGAAACAAGCTATCTGCATGAGACCTGATAGCCTGTGGTCATAGGGTGGGGGAGGCAGTCCCCTTCTGTCAGAGGTCTAGGGGAGAGGAATAGGGTAAAAGAGGGAGGGAGGGTGGGAATGGGAAGATACAATCGAGGGGATAACAATCTGGATGTAACTTGAATAAATTATAATAATAATAATAAAACCTCCATGTAGCTTAGGCATCTTCTTACTATCATAGTATTTAGAAGGTGAGTGTCTTTTGATTCAAATCTTACCACACATTTGATTCTCATTTTTTCTCAAATTCATATTAAACATGTTGTTTTTCTTTTTTATTTCAAACAAAAACAAAAAAGTGCATCAAGCTCCTGGGACATGACATATCAGCAGGTGATCAGAAGCAGAGCCCCAGCATTTAGCAAAGCAAGTCCATGCCTTGGACGAGGGCCATGACAGGCCAAATATCTATTTTCTTTTTGTTTACAGTCTTTTTTCTTTAATAAATATCCAAATTTGTTCTCTCTGTGTTTCCTATGGATCTAGAAAACTGTGTGGATTTTATTTTCTATTGTAGAACTGCAAGGAAAAAAGCAGTTGAACAGAGAACCACGAAATGAATAAAATCCAGACCCAAACCTCACTCACAAAACAGAGCCCAATGATGCTTACAAAACAGTTCATAGCTACAAAAGTGAAAATCTAATACTAGTGTGGCATTGTGGGACCTGAAGCATCACTTTTCCTTTGTCAGTTTTCTTGTTTTCTCCCTTCTGCATTTTCTTTCTTACATTTTGTGTATTTGTTTTCAGGTAATTCCATATTACATAGGCCTAAGAAATCATATCAGAATAAAACAGTAGTGTAGAAGGTGTCTCTGAAATTACAGTAGGTATTACCAATGATGACTTACTAAATATTAAATATAATTACATATAATAATATATGGTATATTACATTAGTGCATATAAAATTACATATATATGCACATATGTCTTTACATATAGTAATTGCTATGTATAATAGGGTATTTATACTTATTCATATATTACAACCTAATAATAATTGCTAAATAATTTTTGACTAAATTGTCCTATTCATTAGCACAAACAAAGAAAGAAAAAAGGAATTTACGTTCTAGCTAACTTAAACCAACCTCATAGACCGCAAGCTTCATTCTTCACATGTAAAATGGGAGTGTTTACCATTTGCTCACATATTTTTTATAACCAGAAAAACATGCTTGTGCGTTGATTGGAGTCTGGCTGAAAGGGAAAAAATCAAGCTATGCAAATTGAGAAGTGTGTAGTAATCTTACTCGTCCATTGTATGTTGTGGTCAAATGATCTTCTATTTATTTATTTAGCAGTAGAAACTGATAAGGAAAGGTTATATTTACTCAAGGTCATCTAATAAGTCATTCTTTGTCATTAGGGCTACGAGGCTTTGGCTTTGCTGTCTTATTTCAGTGCATTAGGCTACACAGTCATCAAAACAAACCAGAAAAGAGCACCATCAAAGGCAAAAGTAATAAAATCAAAGGATCCTGGAGCAGTGTGGTACTAAAAGCCCTCTGCTAGCTTAGTCCACATTCTCAGACCTCTTGAAATGTTATTTGTAAAGCTTTAAAAGGCTTGACTGGAAACCCTCGTGCCTTTTTAAAGACACAGTGTATCTCTTCTGACTCATGAATGCTGAATTAGCAATTATAATATAGATTTTAGGATATCCATCAGAAAAATGCCAATACTTTGTGCATTGCCAAAGCCTTTAGGCATTTGCTGTTAAGAAAGCACTACCATGACAAGCTAAGCAGACGGCTGTTGCTATAGTAGTAATGGAGGGAAAAGAGAGATAGAGATAGAGAGAGAGGGAGGGAGGGAGGGAGGGAGAGAGAGAAAGAGAGAGAGAGAGAGAGGGAGAGAGAGAGTGAGAGAGAGAGTCAGAGACAGAGAGAAAGAAAGAGAAAGAGAGAGAGAGAGAGAGAGAGAGAGAGAGACACAGACAGACAGTCAGACAGACAGACAGACACAGACACAGACACACACAGACACAGACACAGACACAGACAACCAGAGAAAGAGAGAGTATGCCTGAAAGAATCAGAATACTTAAAATGTTTTGAAACCTTCAACTGGTAATAAAACACTGGTAGGCATTCTGCTTTAAGTGTGTGTGTACATATACATATATGTGTACAATTTATGTCAAATTCCTTACCAACTTACAGGATTTCTCTACCAGAATTAGGTGGGAATATAAAAAAGAGACAGGATATGAGAGTCTTAGAATTGCCACTTCACTTTGGGTCTTGTTTCCCTGCCTGCTTTGTCAGATATCCATATTCTTCCCACTGCTTTTCTCCTTTGGGCTTGGCAGGAGCATGTCACTGGACGCCAGTGTGATAACCTTAAACTTGCTTCCTTAAGTGGCTGAGCTCTCTTCCTTCATGTGGTTTGTGGGATTTATCCTTCTCTTTAGCCTTCACTTGACTATCTTGTAACTTGGCCGCCTCCATCATACCCCCTTTATTGTGTTACCTTAAAAAAAGGCAATAAATATTTAAAACATAAAGTATTATCCTGCCAGTTGTGAGAACAGCTATTTTTAAATGAGTAATAATGAGGGAGAAAATGGATTTCTCCAAGCATTATAAAGGTCTAAGCAAGCAGGGAACAATTCTTAAGTTACAGGATTCTACTTGTCCTATTTCTGTGGAGTAAAGTGAAAAAAAAATCTTTTGAATAGATATTTTAAGAGATAGCAAGACAGAGAGAAACCAAAGTCATCACAAAAGCCTCCCAGTGTAGACCCAGCCATCTGCATACAGTTCACAGGACTCTTCTGTTTATTTATGAGTCATGGAATGTGTAAAGCCAACTCCTAGCTTTAAAAGGACATACAGTTTCTCTCATGGTGTTTCCTTGCCATCCCCCATTTTTTGTTCACTGCAGAAGCAGCAATTTGTGTTGTCCCGTACATCCAGTGCCATGCTAGAGAAACCCATTTGAGGGAACTCAAAAACTCAAATTTCTGTGCTTTAAATTTAAAATGATAACTACATATTATACTTAAAAGGATGAATAAAAAGATTTACAGAGATGAATTATATATATTGCAGTTGTCAAGAATATTATCGAATAGTTCTAATTTCTTTGGTAAAAGAAGCAGAATTAAATTGAAGACAGAAACATTAATTTTTGAGTGTAATTGGTTCTTTTCAATATAATAATCTTAGGTTGTGACAGACACAAAAGAAGATAATGAAAGAAGCAATATATTTTACCTTAGGATCTCACAAGGTCCTTTCCTAGGAAGATATTTCTCCCAGAGGTTTGTTTTCTTTTCCTTTGTTTGTTTGTTTCCTGCTTTCTATCTTTCTTCCTTCCTTCCTTTTTTTTTTTTTTTTTTTTTGGGACAGAGTTTCTCTGTGTAGCCTTGGCTGTCCTGGACTCGCTATGTAGACCAGGCTGGCCTCAAACTCATAGCGATCCACCTGCGTCTCCGTCAATGAGTACTGGGATTAAAGGCATGCGCCGTCATATGTGGTTTCGTGAGGTTTTTCTAAGGAAAATGTTTTGCAAATTTCATCTTGGTGTAACAAGTTCAAGGAGGTAAATTGTTTATATGTCAAAGAATTAAATGTCTATGTCATTGTTAATCTGTAGCTCTGTGTTCCTTCTGCTTAAAAAGAACATTATGTTATATAGCCCAGGAACTTTCTTGAAAGGATATTTTAGCTTAATTTATCCAAAATTTCACCCTCTAGACATTCTATGATAGTTTTGATATTTGATTATATGATCTTTTTGAAACATTTTCAGCCTTAAGCGTAAGCACAAATAGATGGAAATGGTAGCTTGAATTTTTGACCTCTAAATGTGGGCTTGGAATTGACCCCTTAGAATATGTGAAACAGTACACACACCAAGGAATATGAGAAAATAAATATTGTAGCATGTGCCAGCACAGTATTGTCTTGCCACAGATTCTCTGTATTTCCTATACTTTTCAGAATACAACTATCTCCTAGGGGTACATCCTATAGGTACAAATTGATTGGACCTACCCATAAAAGCCTGTAGCAGGTTCCATATTCCTCTGGGTTTTTCAGTACCAGATGAGTTATCTCTCTGCCTATCCATGTATGATCCTTATTTCTAGAAGACTTATCAGCCAGTAAATATATTTATTTTAGGTATATGGATGCTGATGCCACAGTTTCAATGGTTCAGTGGGAAAAAGCAATGCCATGGGCCATAAAATTAGTGTGAATAGAGGGATGTGGAAAATGCTAGCCAAGATTAAAATCTGTGGCCTCTAATTTGGTGATAATTATAGCACTCTTTAATATAGTTGAGGGGGTATTATTGGAAATACTGGTTTTATTATTTTAAATATTTTATATGTAGTCTGTGTACTTGGTTATATACTCAGAAACAACATGCTTTTTAAATATATTTTATTAATTTATTCATATCACATCACAATTGTTATCCCATCCCTTGTATCCTCCCATTCGTCCCTCCCTTCTGTTTTCCCTTATTCCCCTCCCCTATGACTGTGACTGAGGGAGACCTCAGAGGAAGGATAGCAGCCTACCAAAAAGAGACGATACCCCATGAGCATATAAAGGGAGAAGACCACAGAAATTCATTGATTACAGAAAATCAGAGCTACAATGCAGTAAAATAAACCCAAGATCTTTAATCGCCTTTTCCTTTAGTCATCATATACTTATATTTCAACAGATACTTTCCTTAATGCCTGAATGGAGCATAAATGAAGGTCCTATGCAGTGACATAATGACATCAAATATAGAAAATCTTGATAGACAAACAAGCATGGGAGGCTCTCTATGAAAAGTCTACATTGCCATAGGCCTTTTGCTGGCTTGCGTTCTGTAGCATGCCCTGAGTGGTATCTAGGCTGACTGGGACTCAGTGGGAGAGATGACCTAGCAGAGCTTTCTGGAGGTTAAGCCAAGAAAGGGTAGCTGCAGGGGGCCACACTGCTTTGAGTAGTGTGGAAATTTCCTTACCCGTCTGTTTTATTGTTTACAAATTTTCTCTCCTATTTTCCTATTCATACATTTATTTAATTTTCTACTAACCCTGTTGCCTGCCTACTAATATCTGAAAGGAGAGATTGATGTTTATTTTGTTTGATACTATAGACCAAACAATGACACCTACGATAATATAGTAGCAGCTTAATTAGTGACAGATTTTAGTTAGAGTACAATCAACATTCTATTGTAGGTATGAAATTTGAAATAAAGCAGGAATAATTCTTCCAACTGATGGTGTGCAGGGTATTTGCATGAACTGCCTCCATTTCTCACTTCTGTCCTCATCTTATGAGTCTGTGTGTTGGGAGACATGAGGCTAACATACAAGCCAAACCTAAGCTGGCTAAGTTTAACACAATCTGAAGAGCAAAGTCGTTCCCACAGCCGCCTAGTTTGCCCTTCGGAGACTTGTACTGTGCTTGGCTGTGACCGTCCTTTACGTTTTCATCACAGCTTGAATGGGCTCTTCTTTCCCATACAAGAATCTATTTAAATACGTTTACATGAACTGCACTTTCTCTTAGAGACAGAAAGTGCTTCACTGTGTCTAGGCATTTAAAATTCTTTCACAACCTCAGGAAGACATCTTCAGTGGTAATTTTCCAGTAGATCTCCGTGCTAAAAGAAGTCATAGTACACAGAATCACACAAACGATCTTGACAAGCAAACTCTATTTCCATTACACATTATTTGCACTGTGTGGTTCTTTTGTCTTCAATGTCCTCGTCTTTTCTTAGCTGGGGAGTTGAGAGCATCAGTTTATTTTTACTTGGGGCTTATTTTAGATAATTGCCACCTGTGGGAAGTTCTGCTGCACTGGGTATGTGAGTGAGACCTTTGACTATTTCTGTTACCTCTTACTTAATTGCATACACAAGAATAAGCATGGAAACTGTCATTCAAAACTAGGGCAGTTAGAAGAGTTTCCTGTGTTGCTCATGTCACTGGGCAAACAAATTCAAAGTTATCTTATCCTATCCCAGAGTTACTGTAGGGTTGAGCAAAAAAAATAGTTAATGCCTTATCTTCCTGGGGGTATACTTAGCCATAATTACAAAAGAATAAAATGTTCAAATGTCTGCTTATGGGTCAGTCATTGGTAAACCTGGGGGATTCATTTAGTACCGACATAGCTCCTTCCTATTTCACTCAGGATTAGCATCTCTAAGGAAGGGTGTGTTAACAGAGGGCTTAGGGTGAGACATAGAATCGCAGCTATACATTTTGCTCCTCAAACCAGCTATTCGCAGCATGACAACGTTTATTCATGCAGATAATATATGTAATGCTGCAGTATACCCAACATTGCTACAAAAAGAATTCAAATACTCATCATTTTGTGAATTGATGGAGTAAAATTTTACTCTGGAATGGTAGGGGTATTAAAAGCAATGCACATTCTTATATTTAATCACTAAGATCCAGTCATTCTAATTATTTTCTTCCTGGTTAGGATCATGTGGATTTGGCCTCTGACCTTGGGCGTAGCATGTTTTTAAAAATCTATATATGATTTTATCCATTTAAAAAAAAGCCAAAAATCAACTTCTTGGAATCAGAAGCCTCCCCATGTCACATACCAGGGATACCAACACCACTAATCTCCAGGAGAGTTTTGTCATTATCCAGTAGTTCCTCTAAAAAGCTTAAATCCTTAAGTGATTTTCTTTGGAGCAGTAATGGTGAATTATGCGGTGCCTTAATTGTGCTATTAGTTTATCTAAGTTAAAATGCAGTCTACTTAATTTGAGGGTTTTATTACACACTGGTCACCAAAGGTGAAATACATTAGAAGCACACTTGCTCTTTTAACAAAGTAGACATTTTCAGGCGCTGGATTTGATAGAAAACACCGTTTCCTACATTTATTTCGGCTGTCAATATCAGGTGTTTTATTTTGAAGTAGAAATATAATTCAGAAAGCTCATAAGAAACTTGCTCAACATTTGGTCAGAGGTCACTAAGTGTATATCAAAGTGTCGTTTATTTTTAGAAAAATGAGTAACACATCATGATGCATCTCCATGATATATGATTTTTGTAATCGAGTAACTGTTTTTGTGGTAGCTGGTTTGACTGTTAAAAGGCATGCAATATCATGTAAATTAAAATAGAGATACTTTCTTGTGCCTTATATCCAGTACTAGCAAACTAGAAATCAATTGACTCCATGCTGTTTAAAGGAGTTTAAGAAATGATTGTAGAGGGCAAGAGAAATGGCTTGGCTGGTAAAAAGTACTTAGCATGCAAACTTGAAAGCATGAGTTCACATTCACAGGACCTAGGTATCTATCACCTGACTTCAGAGAGGGAATCCATAATCCCAGGTCTCCTGCAGAAGAGGAGGGAAACAGAAGTAAGTGAATCCTCAGAAGCTTTCTGCCAGGGCCTTGCTGTATGTGATAGAAACATGCCAGAAAGACCTTGTGTCAAAGGAGGTAGAAAGCAAGGACCAACATCTTATGCTGTCCTGTGACTTCTATATGTATTTATGCTGAGATACAGAGAGTTAGATGAGCACACATACACACACACACACACACACACACACACACACTCACACATGTAGACACAGACACATAGGACTTTCAATTTAAAAATACTTATTTTTATTATTTTGTGTGTGTGCATGTGTTTGTGCATATGTATGTGTGTGTGTGTGTGTGTGTGTGTGTGTGTGTGTGTGTGTGTGTGTGTATACACCTAGCTGTGAAGGACAGAGGTTTTGGATCCCCTTGGCGCTGGAGTTACGAAGAATTCTGAGTTCCCTGATATAAGTGCTAGAAATTGAACTTGGGTCCTCTGCAACTGCAGCAGTCATGTTCACTCAATTCCTGAACCATCTTGACAGCTCCAAGAATGATTTTAAAATTTAACTTTCATTTAGAATTTAAAAATAATAGTTCAATCATGTAGTTTACTGTTTATTAATCCATTAAAATTTTATTGAAGACAGTTATATGTTCTATAGCTATGTGAACTGTAGTAGCAGTTTTTCTAACATTGATACTATTCTTATTTTCACTCGAATCGTTGTTGTTGTTGCTGTTGTTGTTGTGTGTCCTTCATATATAATATAGGCTTCCAAAATTATTGATGTCTACCTCCTAAAATACGGTTGTGCCACTGAAATTGTAATGATCAAAAATTGCTCCAGACATTACCTAACATCCTGAGAGAACTGCAGTTTTTAAGATAAATATATAGAATTGTTTTTACCATTGTTCAAAATTTTTGTTACGAATTTGTGTATTATAACATTATACCAATTACTATGGATAGAAACCAGACTTTCACATTTGCGGTGAGTATGGTTGGCAGATTTGGGGATTTAAGGTTTCTTTGTTGTGGTTAAATCATTAAAAGACACATGCAGATTTGGACTCTCTTACTCCAAGTAAATGTGTGTGAGCATTACTACTAGCAGTCTGGGCTTTCTACATTAGGGAATGATTCAGACCAGAGTTGCAGGCCTCCCCTCCTGCTTCACACCAGAAGGCTTTAGAATAAACATTTGGCTAGAGCATCTTTGCAGGGCTTATCCAGATGTCCTGTGAAGGAACTGTTGCCCACACCCACGTGCATTAATGCCTGCTTGCCAAAATGTTCCTTTCCTTCACAGAGACAAAGGCACGGGACAATGTGAGCAGCATCGCTACTACATTATTGCTTCTTTCACCAATCAAGTAAACTCAGATCTTTTCCATGACACAGAAGATTTAATGGGATATTTTTAAAAGAATGCTAAGAGAGTTACTAGTTGATATCTGCTGAAAGTTATAACTCTAAGTTAATCTTACAATAGCTTTTAATAACATAAAGTTTTATAAACTAATTATGGTGTGACATTGATTTCATTTTTAGAGAATTACACTCTTTTAGAAAAGTTGTTCTATTCAGGTTTTTAAAAAAAGTCCTATCTCCTATCTCTTTCTTCTATTCTACTCTTTTGGTATTATTGTTATTACTATTGTTATTTTATTACTCAGGTCAAATTACCATAACTCTTTCACCACTAAATATAGTAATTTATTCTTTGGGAGTTAGAGTCATTACAATGATGTCAATGATTTTCCAGAGACGAGTACAAACTCATTCCATCTACAACTACTAATTCATATTTAATACATTGTTTTGATGTAGCTTGTTCTATCTTAAACGAGTAGTATTGCTCTCTCCCATATAATGCATATTCAATCAATTATGTATCAACAATTTGCCATAAAGTTCCCTTTTTTTGTATGAACTGTTTTTTAAAGTAGTTCTAGTGAGTCAGTAGTAATCTGAAATCTTCACCAAATTCTTTTTCAAGGAGTTATCCTTTGGCTGGGTTGCAGCTCAAAATATGCTGTAATATTTGAAGGATTTTATGTTTTCTAGAAAGGATATAATTCAGTTAGAAAACAGGAAGTGTAGATGTAACATCGTCAGGTGAGTATAGCATAATTCTGTTTTTACTGTGTATGTCACAATGCTGATGTGCTTTGGCGTACTCAATGGTAATTTTTTTTTTAAGCTGGTTTTTAAGGAGGTTTGCAGCAGAGTATTCATCCTTCACTTTTATTTTTTTTTTTCTTCTTAGATGACGACAGATGCAATGAGGGCTGTGTGCCTAAATGAATACTTTTACTCTTAGCTCAATTAGTCTGGCACAAACACAACACTGTGAGCTTTCAGCACAATTGAAAATAAATGCTGTGGTTCAGAGGTCTCTCTTTTCATAGTTCTGCTAAATCATGCTTAAAGTTCAGTTTGTGTTCCAACCATAGCATTTAAGACAGCATAGTTAAAAATCTCTTAACATTTCCATTTACAACTTCCCCCTCGTTCTAACATTTTCTTTATTGATTTTAGGATGTTTCATGGTAACAGCTTATCAGCACTTACAGCCAATGACCTAAATATGCAATTAAAATTGCACTATCCTAGCTAGGTGATAAACTAGCTCTAGCTATGGGGCTTTGAAATCCTATTTTCTTTCCTGTAGACCTCTTCTTATTACTAATTATAAAATGGAAAAGCACACTGGTTAGATTGAACCCTTTAGAGAAATCATGCTAGGTTCTTATAGATTTTAAAATGAAGATGCTTAAACATTCTTTTCCTCATTAAAAAGTCTCATTGGCCTTTAACATTTCATTCCCAGTGAAAAACAGTCATTTATGATGTGTTGGTGGAGAAAAAAGTAACAGAGGCATGTGCATTTTTATCATGCAAATAGCTATATGAAGCATCCAAGAGAATGTGGCTTGAGATTAAAGCCAACTTTTTGGCAGTTATGTGCCTATTTAACAAAGAGGAATACCCCCACCTCAACTTCTGAAATGAAGACCAAGCTTGGGGAAGTCAATGACTGTTTTAATAAAGAACATGTAAGCTCATCTTTCTATTTATTTGTTTGCTTATTACTTACTATCTGTATTTAATTGAAAAATAGAGTCTCACCTTGTAGCATTTGCTGGTGTTGAATTTGTAGACATCCACTGGCTTCTGCCTCACAAGTGCCTGTAGCACCCCACACTTCCTTAATGTTCTTATTTTAAAGTCACCGCCTCAAGGTCAAAGGTGGGGAACTCTGTAAAATGACTAAAGGGACATTTCCTTGTCAGTGCAGGTGGACATGGTCTCTTCTGGACCTTTGCTGCTGTTATGGACCTTTCGGTAGCTGTCCATCTCATGAGCCACTGTATCCTAGGACACAGCTTTAGTAGCATAAAGGGTACTGTTGTCTTAATGGTAGACCTGCATGGTAGGGTACCCAGATTCATTTCTTTATTTCTCTGTGTTAGTGCTTAGGAACTGGGTTATTAAAATGTATAACTTGTCTGATTATTCAAAGTTAAATGACCACATAACTCTGTTAGTTTATTTTGCCCTTTTGCGTCTCAATTTCTTTCTGCATAGAACATAATTCTGCTGTTTCTTTTGAGTGATCGAATTCACTGCGTTCAAATCATCAGTCATTTTCATTACTAACACTCCCACATTGGCCTCCTCCTTGAGCGAAGAATCACTTGAGTTCCCTGTTCCTCTTTGATATTTCTTTTTAATTTCTATTTCTGGAATCCAAAGCAGAACAGGGTTTCTATTCTCTGCCAGCACAGATGTATCTGTATTAGTTTGGAACCTGGGTCTTCACTTTCTAATTCGAAGTCACAATCCTTCCCTTGAGAAACAGAATTTAATAACCATTAATGTTATATTATTTGCAGTAAGGTTTCTTTTGTTCTGCTTCTTCATGCTGCTTCTCCCCTTTTGGATTCTTTACTTTTTTCCTTGTCTATATTTTGATCATGTAGCCTCAAGCTGTTTTTTTTTTTTTTAACAGAGATTAGCTATCAGCTCTTCTCATATAATCCTACTTTGTTACAATTAAGTCATATATTTTGTGTGAAGATGTCAACTAAGAAATATCCTTGACATTCACATAAATTGTGTATAGTCAGAAAAGCCTTACTCTATGTCATTGTCCTCACTCAGTCTTCATAGAAGACATCAGAATGGGCTTTTAAGCTGAAGCTTGATGGCTCAGCATTCACTCTACTTAGATATTGATTTTTCTCTTCACCAGAGCTCCAATTTTGATAACTGCTCTTCTCGTTCCTCTGAACAAGCCATAGACTATTTGTGCTAGAAATAGATGTGGGGATAATTTTGTTTCACCTCATATTATATATGAGAAAACTGGTGTTCTCGGAGCTTCAGTGGCATGCCTGAGTCTATTTCTAGTCAAGGCTAGGAAATGAGATCCTAGCCTGTTTTTTTTTTTTTTTTCTGGCTAGAATTCATAACTTTCCACCTGTGCTTCTTTTGTTAACTTGCCTGCTGCCTATGGTCTTCATGTTTGAGGCATGGCCCTTCACACTCTAGGTATAAGATACTGTGACCTATTCCAAGACCCTGCTCTGTGCTTGATCACTCATCTCTGACATGTGGCTGTCCTCACCTACTGCCTGCCTACTCCTAGCCCCACACAGATACCTTCTCAGTTGCAAAACCCTGACAAATCCTGGGAGCTCCACATGACCTCGATGCTTTTCTTTCTCTAGAGTCCTCTCCCTTTGCTTCTGTTGTGAAGATTCTCCTCCATCTTTTGTTCCCTCTAGTTGTTTGTCCAAGAGAAAGATGATGTATATCAGGGGTCTTTTTACTTTACTATCCTGCTATGCCTGATGCAGATATTATAGCTCCTGAAGAGGGCACTTCTCTGGAAATCCTTTATAAGTGAATGTAAGACTGGCTTTCCTTGCAAATTCTCTTCCTCTGCTGTGAATCTGTGGTGTGTGTGTGTGTGTGTGTGTGTGTGTGTGTGTGTGTGTGTGTGTGTGTGTGTGATTTATGTTGAAGTGTACTATATGCAAGAATGACTGGGGAAACCCAGTTCAGAATGTCTCGTGGAATACTGAGGCTTGTTTGATCAAATAATCAACCACACTTCATTTTTGAATTCAGATTCTATAATTAATCTGTGACCTTCAGAATAGTTGAATGTTAGGAGTAAGAATCAATTCAAACTAAGGTTTATCACTCTCCAAAATGTTTTTTTCCCTTCTGTGACACTAGAAAGACTCTGTCTTACAATGCACATTTCATGTCATTGAAGAAAAGAGAGTTTTTAATTTTAAAACCAAGCACGAATGGCAAGAGTCCTTATCTTTCCTGAAGCTAAAGGACTGAAAACTAAGTGAATCTTCAAGTTACTTAACCTCTTAGGATTTAAGCTGTTCCTATTGTAACTTGGAGATAAAGACAGTTGGGTGGTCTAAATATCATTTATGCTGTCAATGACGTCTTTGACAAATAGCCTCAATGGGCCTCTTACTCACCTTCCCATATTAATAAACTAAAAGGTAAACCTTCTTTTAATTAATGGTTACTACATCTTTTTTTTTGAAAACCTATTTTTAAGTAGATAAATTTGATGGCCAATGATGGAATTTATAGCAATACTGGCACATACTTCATTAAAAATGATGATTATTAGTGCTCAACTCCTAAAAACTAACTCTCATAATAGTCATCAGATATTGTAGTTATTTCAGGTTAAAGGAAGTCTGTGGTTTTCCTTAAGGTAATGTTTCTAGGAGAAGACACTGTTGGATGAAAGCAGTGGATAAAACATTAAAATGCTCCTAATCACTAGGTACAATTTTATGCTTTACTTCAGCCAACGGCCAAAAACATATATTCACAACTAAAAGTAATTGTGATATACTCATTTCTATTATGGATCAGTGAGCTGAGTGTCTACAAAATCTTAGTATTTTGCATTTATAAGGCAATGACAAAACATGTAACACCACTGTATGGTATGATTTGCCAGAGTAGTGAATCATCCCACGGTCACAAAGGTCCTTAGGTTGTAGGTAGGTAAATTGAGACACATGCAGTGTGGAGTTTAGCAAGTGTGTCAAAGTCAGGAGAGCAAAAGACAGAGGGCATTAGAGGATAATTATTCAAGGTCTTGGACAGTGGTCCAGTCAATTAATGTCTTCAGATATGCTGGAGGAGAACATGTCCTTCAGCAATGCTACTTCATCTAATCAGATAGAGTCTTAAACTGTCTCTTGAGACCACTTGAAGTATCTCAGGCTATTAATATGTTAACCAAAATGGTGGTAGAGAGGGAAATCCTCTTGGTGATCAAATCAAGGAGCACTACTTGACGTATCTTATTGAATCATAACGGTCCTTCTGAAAAGTCCCTGAAGGAGGGAAGACTTTTCAAACTTTGCTGATAAAACTCTTACTTAATAATATTATGACCTCCAAATGTCCAAACTTGTCTTTGGAGTTTTATCTACACTGGCCAAGACTGAGGTCTGAGGTCGAGGCTAAGCTTAAGCAAATGCTCTTGTGGATGCTCCAGAAATAGCCCTTTTTTTTTTTCCTTTTCTCAGACTCAACAAAGGCAAAAACAAAAGCCCAGTTCAAGGACATTTTCAGCCTAGCTAAACAACAGACATTCCATCTCTGGGCTCTAGGTGTTTATCAAGCCAACAAATGGGCTTCACCCTACCTACTGCTTCACAAAGATTGCTGGCTGCTGACTTTGGAGTGTTACCTTGAAAAGGACTCTCTGGGAGACCAATGTCTTAGGA
The DNA here is from genome assembly GCF_903995435.1 of Acomys russatus. Lineage (NCBI taxonomy): Eukaryota > Metazoa > Chordata > Mammalia > Rodentia > Muridae > Acomys > Acomys russatus. The sequence continues at coordinate 47,348,066 of NC_067158.1, forward strand.
AATTGACATGATTGCTTATAGAGATATGCTTTGAAATGGAAGGGAACTGGATACTTACTAGGACTTGCCATTTCTGTCTTAGTAAGAAACGAAGAGAGATTTGTGAAGACATGGTAGATCATTAGAATAAGAGATGTAAACTTGAATTATAACCTACATTTCTTAACTGTATGACCTTAGTGGAAACTAACCTTCTGTTAATTTACTGCCTGAAGGATGCTATCAAATGCTATAAAAATCCTTTGAGAATGAAATGAGCTAAATACTTCTGAAACATTATTTATTTTCCATGTATTAGTAATGGAGCACCCAGAGTATCTTCACAGTGGGCTTATGGTCCAGGTCCTCCAATATTCCATAAGAGTATCCCATCAGTGAAGTAGAAATGTGGCAGAAGCTAAACACAGGCATGGTTTGGTGTAGGTAGTCATATAAGCTCCTGAGAAGACGCATTCAAATTTTATATGCTTGTCTTATAATCATAGATGTGAGGATTTTTTGAAAGAGATGAAATTTTGTGAAACATGGAAATAATTTGAAACGTATTTATTACTGTGACATAGCATGCCTAAGCTGTTCAGGATGGAGACCAAATAAATTGATGTCATATTTTATTTTTCATTTAGCATCTCTTATTATTTTATGCTTAGAGAGAGCTAAAAGTCATTTTAGATGTAAAAGCTATCTATGTAACTAGCAAAATTAGGTTGGTTTTATAAAGCTATTGTGTACTCCAAAGCATAGTTTCTGAGTAGATATGCAAGAATTAGCTCCAAAGAGATCAGATTAATCAAATTTAAAAGCAAACGTAAATTTAAATCAACCATGCAGCCCTGCTGTACAGCAATTAACATTTCAAGGTAAAATGAAGTGTGATGATAGTAAATTTCAATTTCGTGCAGAACTGGAAACATTTTGTTTCATGGTGTATTTGAGCAGAGAATAGAATTTGCAAAGAAAAACAATTGTCAATGCATTCGCTTTGACATTTCAAGATATAATCTAAACTTGATTACAATGTCTATTAAAAGAACTTCTATTAAAAACATCTCATTGATTCTTCTTTATAAGCCAGCTAAGGTTTTCCTAAGCTTGGCAGTGTTGATATTTTTGATTGCCATAACCTGCACCTAATGAATTTTTCTATGCAGTGTGGCATTCTTAGCCATTTTCCACCCACTGCCGCCCACAGTGGCTCAGGTCATCCCAATTGTGATAGTTGTGACACCAGTCATCTTCCAGCTTTTCCTCCAGGATCAAATCATGCCTTGAGAGAATGAAGAGAAGAGGGTTACATTTTGCTGGTGTTACTGCTCTCAAATTGTGTAACTTTTAGTTAGTCTGTCTGGACAAATTCCCCCTTAAATTAAAGATAAAAATATTGGTAGTTTTCATCAACCCTACGTCTATCTAGATATGTCTTCCTCTCACTTTTTTAAAGGCAAAAAGCAGGTACAACATTTCCTTGAAGGAGGGCCTTTGAGAGTCACAGAGAAAGCGAGTGTGAAGAAAAAGGGAGAAATCATCATTGGCAAAGCAAAGGACTGGAGCAATGCGAATCCTCTATGACTGTCACCCAGTAGTCTGCATTTCTTACAGTTATTCTTGGTTGCCATGGAAATATGCGTGAAGAAATTGGAGAACTGGAAAGGGAGGGTGGAAGGTTGTAGGGGGTAGGTGGGTGGCAATAATACATTTTTCAAGAGTGTTCAAGTAGTAAAATTTACTCTCTTTGCAATGTTTATTTTTTAAAAGCTAATTTCAGATGAAGCAAGTATTGTTGTTTGTGCCATGATTAGAATCTCTCTGGCTCTGAGTTAAGCACCTCACCTAACATCATGGGGAGCTGTTACCTTGGCTCACTTAAGCTTCGTTCCTTCTGTAGAGTGACTAGAGCACAGCATTCGCCTTTTGGAGGCAAAAGGCTCCTTGCTTATCTGCAATGTGCACAAATCTGCTGTGAGATATTTCTGGGTCTGCTGACAAGGCCAGGAAGCTGCAGGTTGCTGCAGTGCCTATGCATACGCAGCAGTATTGCTGAATAACTGAGATTCTAATTTAATCCACCTGAGCTAGAAAAAAAAACACGACATGAACTAAAGTTTTCTAAAGATGTCTTTTTTGTCATGCTCAGGGCACAGCAATACAGGTAGCTTCTTCATTCAGCATCCACCTATTTTTATGCTTCTTGATTTTTCTCCGTTTCTAAGATATCTGTTGTCCATTGTCCCTTTAACAAGACAGTACAGCACAGCATACATACTTGGTATGACAGTGAGACAACTAGCTGGACAATGAGCACTTTTGCTCTCTGCAGTGAGCTCGCCTTCCATCCCTGGTGAGAAATCTCTTTTAATAGAAGTTATCCTTAATCACCACTCAAATGATCCTTTCCTGAAACCTGGCTTCTCTGTCACCTGCTGCTGTCACCTTATTATATTGGAATGAGGCATGGTCATATATCATTGCAAATCAATCCCTCAAAATTTGCTAAGTAGGATGATCTTTTGCACTGTAGCATGCAGATGGTGTTGGTAAACTCAGAAAGACACAGCAGTTAGGACAGGAATAACCTAATGATGTTCTTTCCCTTGTTACAAAGACAGGGGACAGGTAATTTATCGTACACTTACTCACCCTGAATAGGTCAGAATCATGAAATTTGAGAATCCTTCATTTGAGGCTAGCAAGTCATTGGGGAGATTAAATCTACATTGTGCTTTAATCTGCTGGATGGCCACTGCCATCAGTAAAATGTCGGATCTGTCGGCATAGTTAATGGAAGGGGCACTGTCTGGGTAATCAGCGGCTGAATGCAGTGACAAGTAATTTTATTGAAGTACGAAGTTAGAACTTAACCCTCTTGATTTTTTCCCCTTGAACCCATTTTCTTACTTCTGATGGCACGAGAAAATTTTTAGAAAATACCGTGAGTTCCATGTCAGTTTTAAACAAAATGTTTCTCACCCTTACTCCTAAATTTAGTGTATCTGAATAGTGGTGCCTGGAAGAGTGAACAGAGTACAGAGAAAAAAGTAATTTTATAAGATTAATGTAGACTCTCTCTCTCTGTCTCTCTGTCTGTCTGTCTCTGTCTGTCTCTCTCTCTTCTCTCTGTCTGTCTCTCTGTCTCTCTCTGTCTCTCTGTCTCTGTCTCTCTCTGTGTCTCTCTCTCTTCTCTCTCTCTCTCTCTCTGTCTCTCTGTCTCTCTGTCTCTCTCTCTCATTTTATCTTGTGCTAGGTCCCTGTCTTGGTAGTAACCCTTTGCAATATTTACATCTTACTTCTTAGCAAAGGAAAATTCAGCCCTATCATGTATGTACACATATTCATCCTTGCTGTTGCTAGAGCCAAGTTTTAAAAATAAAATATTCCTCTTCACCTTTTGAATGAAAGTTCAGTAGATATAAAGGAGAAGTGCAGGTTAAACTTTGAGCTTACGAGATGGTGCAAGACTGTGTTGAAAAAGCTTCAAAGCCACATATAAGAACCAGATTTTCAGTTGTCATATACATATGTTTGAGGTGCTGGTAAAATTTTCCTTCTTGAAAAATTTAAAACCTTACTTTACACAAACATATAGAATCACTCTATGTTAAGAATGTGTAAGTGTTCTTAAGGAACTATAACCTTCACTCAAATTGTAAATGAATTTTAGATTAGTAACTTTACACACACACACACACACATATATGTTTTAAGACAATATATATCTGGATTACAACTTGTTAACATGTGAATCAAACTTGTTTATGTAGCCTATTGAAATTTAATGATTGTAATTTAATTATTGTCAACATCTAAATCTTTGCTATTCAAAAATAAGATTGTAATATTTCTTTCTTAATAGCAAATCTTATGATGTGCGATTATGAAATTGTACATCTAACTCAGCTCCGAATAATTTTAGAAGCTTTATTTCCTCCTTTTTTCCCCCAAATCTGAAAGTGACTTCACGTTGTCAAGAATCTCAGTTGTCAAAGAGCAGCGGCAGTGGCGGTGACTCAACCTGGAGGTTGAAACAGAGAGGTAGTGAGAGACGTTCTGAAATTAGAAAACAAGGTTAATGGTGATGTTTGAATGAAACCCTTTCAAACCCACTGTCAAAACACAACTTCTTTCCCTCTCTTCTTGTTGGAATTTCGTAGCGACCTCACTACTTGACTTCTCTTCTGGGGTGTGTTTTCTGAATGCATTTCACTTAATAGGCATATTTTAGAAATCTAATTTTGCTGTCTGCGTCAGATCAGTGATACTGTGGAAACCTAACAATTTTAGACTGTCTGGATGCTGTTTCTATCAAGTCATTAGTATTGTTATTGAGGGTGACAGGAGGGAAGTTATCTCTCGCACTCTGAGCATCTTATTTGTTAAAGACCACAGCCCCTTCTCCTTCATAAAGGATGTGGTTTTGCCAACTTCTCTCTCTCTCTCTTTTTTTTAATGTGGAGCTGTTTTCAATTTATAATCTTAATTTATGTCTGTCTGCAGCGCTTCCTGGAGATTTTATAAGACCTTCTTGCATGCTCACAGCATGCCTGGGTTATGAATAGGTGCTCTAAAGACCTTACTTTCGCAGGAAGCTAGAGCTGGCTCCTGGGATTTTCTAATAGAAGAGAGAGAGCTAGATTTCAGAGTTTCATTGAGAGGAGCATTGATAAAATAAAGACCACTCTGAATTTCCCTGACACTTATCTGATCCCTTCTTTCTCCCTGTGTCCCTCGGCACCAGTTCTCCTTTTCTATTTTAGAAATCTTCTCCCCCCCCCCCCCCGCCTCAGGGTAGGAAAAAGCAATTGATTTATATCAGTTTCTTTGGAAAAATAATTTTCCTTTTTTTGTTGTTTTTGTTGAATCACATCACAGTGCCCTCCTAGTCTGCTCTTTTGTGTATTGATTTTTGCCCCAAATGCTTATTTTTGTGTGGATTTTAAATATTTAGAAATTAAATAATGAAAAAAACATAAATCTAAAGAAAAATATGGCAACTATTCAGATTCATGGTTTGCATTCTGGCAAACTTACTTCAGAGCATAGCTCTGTGAAGTGGCTTACTTGTTGACATGCACCAAATAGCTATAGATATTTTGCTTGCAGTTTTTCATATCACAGTGTATGACAATATTCAAGGTTGCTATTTCCTATGGAAAGGTGAATACACACTTTGCCAACTTTGTATACTTTTCCTATTATAATATATGTGACGATTTAAAAAATTATTAACTCAATATAGACCATTAAATTACCATTTCTGGTTTTATATGTATTGTCATTTCCGTGTTCTTCCTGTCATTTGTCCCTTATTCTTTAACTGCATTTGCCTTTTCATCTTTTCAGTTAATCACCAACATTCTTAGTAAATATTTTTGAAGTCTTTATAGCGCTACCAAGTTTGCTGAGTTTTTTTTTCTTTTAGTTTTGTTTGCATCAGTTGTCTTAAGAGTAGAGATAAACTTAATTTCCTAAATCTAGCAAAGGATCAAGAAAATTTATATGAAAATCACATTAAAAGGAGTTCTTGTAGATAAGTAAATAGTTAAACAAAAGCAAATACACAACAAGCCATTTTTAAAATGTCATTCTGTGTAAGTGCTGTTAAGATCTCAATGGTAAGGAGAGGGTCTCTCATTAAGTAATAACAGCAAGTGCCAGGGCATGGAACCAGGCTAATTAGCTGTTTACTGATTTCTTACCACTGAGTTACTATCCCTTGAGCATTTACTCTCTTGTCTTGTTATTGTGTTGAGACGCTACATGAAACGTTTTAAAAACTCACATATATTAAATGTGTCTTATGTCAGAGTAGATTCTGAACTAAGTCTTCTAAATTCCTCCCTTTAATTCTGCCTACTTGCCACAGGTTTTTTATCATGGAACAGTGAAAATTAAAGAAAAAGTCATTGCCTGTCCGGGTTCTGCACTGTGTTCAGAACACACACGGACAGACTTGCCCAACAGTGCAAATGTCTGTCACTCACAATAAGGCCTGCATCTTATAGCTAGGGTATTTCAAAGAAATATGTCTTTTCTTTAGTCTTTTTATTCTTTGTTGCTGGTACTTTTTGTAGTGAGGGTGTTAATTTTACTGCTCATCTAGTGAATTCTCATTTTTCTTACTTTGGCTGTCTAAAAGTATGTTTTTTCCCCTGGTTCCCTCCTAGCTAACAAAGACATAAAATGTCACAATACCAATATCCAGCTCAATGTTTTAAACATTTGATCAGTTTTGGAGCCATAATCATGTCACATTTGTATCTGATGAAGCCAATAATTCTATCCTAATCTTTATTGATTGCTGTCTGAGTGTTTCACATTTTCAAAACACAGCTAACAACATTTAACCCTTGTTTGCTCAGCAAAGAGAGCTGTGATTCAGCAGAAGGCAGCAGCATCCTAGAGAGGAAAAAAACATAAGGTTAAATGGTGGGAGTGGACCAGCATCCAGCAGGCTTTGGTTTCTCGTAGATATGGGGGAAAAAAGGATTTGAGGAAACACATATGAGAAAAGAGAAAGACCCAAGGTCTTGGTAATTTCAGTTAGTTGTCCCAAGGAAGAAGGGTAGGGAGAAGTAAACATTTACTGAAATGTAGACTAACACTGGGGTCTTTCAGAGTTTTTCCTAAGGAGAAACAATAAAAGTATTGGTGAAAATAATGAGTGCAGCCTTAGTAAGAGCATATACCATGGGTTTGATTAAAAAAAAAATGAACATGATGCATCTACGAACATATATCATAAGTTGGAAGCTTTTAAAGCTCCACATCCATATGAGACTGCCTTTAGCATCATCTGCTCTTCTACAAGGTTTGCACTGTGAGCTTTATTATCTGCATTAAACGTTTTGCGTAAAAGGAGATGTGAAATATTCTTCATGATGTATATATTTCAAAACCACTTTTAAAAACCCACTTCTGGTTATCACCAGCATCTATGTGCCATGTGAGCACCGTTAGGTTATCATGCCATGCTGTCACTGCTGAGCTTCGTAGGCATCATAGCTGGCAGACGAATGGTTGCTTTCTGCCTTGGGAAGCTTGCCTTGTGTTTTTTAAAACAAATTTTTATTAAATATTTTTACATATACATTTATATCATCATACAAATATACAATAAACTACCTACGGCAAGAAGAGCCATGAAACAATCAGGAATCACATATATGTTACATTCATCATGTTTTGGCTTATTTGTATTTGGCAGCCTTGAAGAAAACATCTTTCCTATCTTGGTGAGTCAAAAACCAAGAAGACACTTGATACCCTATGAGCATATACAGGAGGAAGAGGTCCCCCTCAGTCACAGTCATAGGGGAAGGGAATAAGGGAAAAATGGGAGGGAGGGAGGAATGCGAGGATACAAGGGTTGAGCTAACAATTGAGATGTAAAATAAATAAATTATTTTAAAAATTAACTCAAAACATTCTGAATGTAAGTCAATATCTATCATATCTCACCATTATCAACTTAAAACATCGACGTAGACCTAAAAATATCTTAGCCACTAAACAACTAAGCTTAATTGTACAACTAAACTATCTGGTTTTTAACCCAACCAGAGACTTGCGAAGGAATAAAAGTAATTATCAGAGTAGCCAGGGATTGCAGATTATCAGCTTCCCTAAAGAGAAGATGGCAGAGTCAGTTTTGCTGCCTGAACAGTCACCCAAAACTCTCTGTAACATTCGAGCATCATCTTCAGCCTTCTGGTCCATTAAATCTGACAGACATATTTGTGAAGCAGGAACTATTAAGGACTTGCTTACCATGTCTTGCCAGTTTGGCTCTTGAGTCTACCTGTATCCAAGCTTGGCCATTTTTAGGCAGAATTCTGTCATAGAAATGAGGACTTTTGCCAGTGGCTGCTTTGCCACATTTGAAGCCATCTCCAGAAGGAGGTTCTTTGATGTTCATCATTTTCTTTGAGGTAGGCTGGGTGTTGCCAGGAGTTAACTTGTCTCATTGTAAATGTATCTTTGAAATATTAAAACATCTATAATGCCATGTTCTGTATGTCTCTGAGGATTTTGAAGGCGTTATCTAACTATTTTACCTTATCTTTCTATAGAATCATACCTATATGTCAAATCTAAGATGTATATTCTTGTGATAAAAATAGACTAATAATTGATATGACCATTATTTGATCAACTAACAATTAACTTGTCTAACTTCCTTATTTTAAAGATCCTACAATAACACTTTCAAAGTATTGGAAGTAAACCTATAATTGAGTTGTATGGGCATAATACCCATATTAGAGTAGAAATATATATAATGTGTGTGAACAATAATCTTAAATTTGATTTCTATTCCAATGTATCTAAAATTAAACTTATTTTGCATCTATATGCAAATTTATATACCAGTAAATTTAAAATAACCTTGTGAGTAACAAGGCATTAAGTTGAGGAATAGATTAACTAATTCTGTTTTTGTTCTATCATCCCTATATATTTCTGTATTCCTCCTTCTTTCTTTTCTGCCCCTATCTCCAAATCTAAGAATGAAAGATAAAGGAAAAGAGAGACATTCATGTGTCCAACCTTTTTTCTCTCTAAATAAGACCTATAATAACTCATAACCAACTTCCAATGAAAATAAACATCTATCACCAAAGAAAGCAACCAAAAACCTATGTAACCCACCTTAAGAGAGACGGGGCATCAGTCTCTTAAGGTTTCTTCCAACTGATTTGGCATGAATACCTTTGTAGGGGCCCAAATAAAATTTGGGAAAATGCTTAAACAAGCTAGGAATAGAATTTGTGGTCCAGTTTCTGAATGCTGAGAAATTCCAGGCTTAATTAAAGTCATGTGTAGGGCAGTCTGAAATGCTGGTCCAATTGGGATTGGAACTTTCTTTGAAGCTGTTCTGGAAACTGCCCTGATCTGATGAGGCACAGCAATTGAAGCACTTGGTACTGGAACATGAAGGATGCAGGATGTCAGTGTCCAGCATGCTGAGTCGAATGAATCCTGCCAGGTCTGATCCAACGTCAGTGTCCAGTTCTTTTTTTCTGAAAATATACAAATTTCTACAAGTATTATACAGTCCTAAAATTATAAATGTATAAGCTGTGCATGACACACAGAACAATTAAGGCTGTTTCTCTTCTCTTTTTATGCACAGAAAAAGGATATCTGTAAATCTTCATTGATGCCATATGAAGAATGGCATCTAATAATAATTCATAGGGATTCTGTAGCCAGCAAGCGTGTCTATGCGTAGACATTCATGTCTCAGGCAGTCTCGTAGTTATTCCAACATAGTGGCATTAGCAATATAAGTTACCTGCTTGTTCTGCAGGTTGAATTTTTTTTTGCATTCTGATTGTGTCTCTCTCCCTTGTCTCTTCCCTCTCCCCTCTCCCTACCTTACTCCCTCATACCCTCCCCATTCCTCCCCTAGACCCCGGAAAGGGGAGCCCTCTTCCCATAGCATCTGACCTCTACCTATCAACTCTCATGTGCATACCTGTATCCTCTTCCTCTGTGGCTTGACAGGGCTGCCCTTCCAGGGGAAAGTAATCAAAGTTCCGGGGTTGGGGGGTGAAGCGGAGTCCATGTCAAAAGTAGATACTACTCCCTGTATATGGGACCCACAAAGAGATGGTGCTTCCTATCAAGTACTTCTGAGCAGAGGGTCCAGGTCCACATCATATATGATTCTTGGTTGGTGCATCATTTTCTGTGTTTTAATGTAGTTATCCTTTATTGTGTGGCTAATATCTGCCTATGACTGATTATATACCATGCATGTTTTTCTGGGTCTGGGTTACCTCAATCATGAGGATCTTTTTTAGTTCCATACATTTGCCTGCAAATCTCAAGATTTCTTTGTTTTTAATAGCTGAGTAGTATTCCATTTATAACTGTACCACAGTTTCCTTAACCATTCTTCAGTTGAGGGACATCTAGATTGTTTCCAGATTCTGGTTTCCGGTGGTGTTACATGGCTCTGGGTTTTGTTGCTAGTCTTCTTGTGCTGGCCTCTAGGCATCTGGCTGTCTCTGGTGTTAGCAGGCCTAGATGTTCCTCCAATGTGGTCACTGTCTGTATACCACATGGGCCAGGCAGCTTGGGAGCAAGTAAGGAGAGCTCCAAGTTGGAGGTTGTTTGCTAGGGCTCCCTGGAGACATCTTTGGGGTTATGGACAGTGGATGGTGGAGCCTGCACCAAGCTCAGCTCACCTGGGTTCCCTGTCTGTATCTCAGTTAGGTCAGACAGTAGAGAAGTGAGCTGATAGAGTTCCCAACCCAAAGCTGCTTAGGTGCCCTACAGTTCTTTATGAGATGGTAGGGCTCTGCCCAACTGCTCTGTGTTCTAGATGGGCTAGATTGCGCAGCTAGGGGGCTGCGAGATATCTGAGCCTTAAGTGCTTGGATGCTCCATAGACCTTCTTGATATGGTAGCAAATGTGAGTCGTGGCCCTCATCAGATTAAGCTTTGCATATCTGTTTTGTGTCCCAGATGGGCTAGGCTGGTAAACAGCTGGCAGGTGAAGAGAATTCTGACCCCAAGCTGCACAAGGGATGGCAGCTAATGTGGAGTGTGGCCACTGCAGGTCTCTGCTCTGCCTGTCTGTACTATGTCCTAGCTGTGTCAGGCCAGTAGGCTTCAGGGTGGTGGGGAGAGATCAGAATGGCAGCTACAGTGGAGTGTGGCTGGCGCCTGGACTCAGTTCTGCCTGTGTGGTCTGTGTCATAGATGGGCCAGGCTGGTAAGCAGCTCGGGGGCTGGGAGAAATCAGAGCCCAAAGCTGCTCTGGTGCTCCACACATATTTTTGAGATGGCAGAGCCCTGCCTATCTGCTCTGTGACCCAGATGGGCTAGGGCAGTAAGCTTCAGGTGGGAGAGAGGTCTGAGCCTGAAGCTGCTTGCAAGATGGCAATTAATGTGGATTGTGGCTGGTGTCAGAATTCAACTCTGTCTATCTGCTCTTTGTCCCATATCCAGTAAGTAGGAGATGGGTGGAGAGAGCCCAAAGCTTCAGGGGTGTCTCACTGTCTTTCTCAAGATGGCGGCCAAAAGGAGTTGTCCTCTGGGACTTTTCTGTGGGTTTGTTGGGTGGCTAAGGGTAGGATCCACCCATTCTTCACACAGCGTGGATCCCTCTTACCTGGGAGTCAGCAGCACTGGAGTTTTGCACCTCTCACTTTGGTCTTTGGGTTGCTGTGCAGTCCTGGTTTTCCTGCTGATCAGAGGTGGTTTATAATCAGTGCCGCCATCTTGTATCTTTGCCTTGAGTATAATGGTCCAGTGAAATCTAGTCCTCAGAGAGGCCATTCTGACCCCAGATCTCTAATTAGATTTAAGACCTCTCAACAAGAAGAAATCATGCTTAGTACTAGAGCTGAAGCCAACTCACTAACCCGGGCTAGTGAAATCATGGAGCTTGAAAAATCTACAATCTTCACTTATTAAACCAGCATTATCCCTATATACATTGTAAACATTGTCCTTATACCCACAGATAAGTGTAGTTTTTTTCTCTCATCAAGGAAACTTCTCTTTGTAACAGAGGGAGACAATTAGAAAAAAAACACAATCAATAAAAATTCATAGTGGTAGAGGCCAGGCCCCATAGATACATCTGCAAAACATAGCTCACACTTAAGGCTCAGGGAACATTTCAGAAAAAGAGGTGAAAGAATGTAAGAACACAACATTAGGGAGTTTGCTGTGAGATTATGCTTCCCAGGAATGGAAGACACTACACTGAAAAGCCTCACCAACATGACTGCCTAAATATTAGCTGACCAAGGACAACAATAAACATCCTAATGTGGATCGGGGAACAACTATAAGGACCCAAGTCCACACAAAGAACTATAGTCAATTAATGAATGGTAAGGACCTGGAGTAATAATCCTCACTAGCAAAATGCATGCCAATTTGTTATTCAATACCAAAGGGTCAGTCCTGAAAAAATACACAGAAGTAGCTTTATACAGACTGAGAAAATTATTTAGGAATATATGTATATACATATTCTCATATAAAACTTTTAAAATTTTAATTTGATATTCATTTGTTTATCTTGCCTTATAGGCACTACGAGTGTATATGATGACTTCTGATTTTGTGTTTTTATGCGATTCCTATGTCTGCAGGTTATTTATTGTACTTTTTCTGATAGGAGGAGAGGTTAAGAGAATCTTGGAGAAGTTGAGGGAAGGAATATCATAATTAGAATATATTGTATAGACAAAATCTACTTTTAATAAAAGAAAAATAGAATAAAAAAGAAACAAAAGAGTCCACGAATATGAATGAGATCAAGGACAAGCATATGGGTGTGTTTGGAGGGAGGATAAAGGAGGAGGAATGATGTAATTATTTAATAATCTCAAAAGAAGTAATTAAAACACACTTTTATACCCATAATTCCTAAAATATTAAAAAAGGTTTGAATAGATCTTGTAATTTTTCAAGATTCTCCTATTAATCTTATTTAGGAAGAGATATCCATATTCTGTGTTTGTATTGAACCTGCTATATTGCTTGACAGCTACAAGTTGCAAGCATCAAGTATTGTTTGCTGAGTAAGACTGATTCCAGTCATTATTTCACACCCACAGAAATCAATGTGTAATTGTTTTTCTGGCAGAGGTGATTATGCTCCTTAGAATTAACCCATCTCTCTTGTTTCTGAATCCTCAATGATAGATCTGGGCAGGTATGACGTGGCAAAGGTGATGGTAGGAGAACCCTAGCAATGGTTCAGAGTATGTAATGAATGAGTTTATTTTTGACCCCATGTTATACTATAGTGACCAGTTGAAAAGCATTCCTGTATTGCTATAATAGTCATTTGGACAATGTGTAGGAGCTTGCACACACGTATACACATATATACACAGGTGCAAATGCAGTTTTCCTTGTTAATCATTCTGAGCAGTACCACATTACTTTGTGGTATCTTATGGATTATTGTTTTTTATCATTGATCTTACTGAAAAACAAATCCAATGTTATTATCTTTGCGAAGATATGTGGGTCAAATTTACATTTAATTCGTTTTTCTTACTGGTAAAGAGTTTTATATTGGTTATCCAGAGGCCATGCTTATGTTTCTAGAGATATTTTTTAATCAGGTTCTTATTATTTACTTAAATTTTAAGAGGTAAATTTTATATTCAGTTCAATCTTCATTAGTTTCAAGTATAAGCAATATGAATTCCTTACATATAAAACTAGAATCATGTTAAGACAAAATTAAATAGTATAATATATCTAATAGTAAACGTGAAAGAAGCCAGTAGAAACATCTTTCTAGCTTTTGCATGATCACTAAAGAGAGAGAAGTAAAGATGGAGGCTATATTGTTGGATAACCTCCCAAGTTTTCTTAATTTTTATTCTTGTTCTTGAGTTTCCAGTTTACTCTTAATGAATCTTTTCAAATTTGAAATAATCATAAGACATTGTTAGTGATTAAGATTAAGCATATGTATCTATCACCAATCTATCTGTCTGTCTGACTATCTATCTATCCATCTATCTATCATTTATCTACACACACAAACACACACACACACACACACACACACACACACACACACACACACACACACTGTGGAAACTCTTATTGGCAGTAAAAGCTAAAAGTTTCATTAACTCCAAAGAATTTAAGACAGAAATATCAGAAAAAATCAAACTCTCTACCTCATATTGCATTTTTTTCTTGGACCCATAATGTGAACATCATGATAGTTTTGCCTTACAAAACATTGTTGCCATTATCTGTCCCTACTGCAGCACATAAAATCATGCTGAGAACTTGGGTAACCTGTTATATAGCATTATCCTCTGAGAAAATTAGCTATCATTTTTTTTTTAATCAGACGGAAGTGGCTGCTGGCAAAAGACTCCTGGATTGAGTCTGTGACCCTTGGCGTTCCTCCATAGAGGAGAAAGTTGGCAAGGTCACTGGTCCTTCATCTGACATCCTGACTGCCGTATTCTATACCCTAAACCATTGTATGTAATTTTTCCCCAATTGCATATAGCTTTGTAGTTTTGAGGTCACAGGAGTAGCTAGAATATACAAGATCAACCTCAGATGGAGATACAATCTATGAAGCTATGCATAAGTTATCTCCATGTTGGGGCAAGACTTCTTGGTAGAACATCTTTAGAGTCACTCACATTCCTGTAAGTAACTTTTCACTCATGTTGCCTGAGTAACCACAATTAGCTCCCCAAGTTGGACTTTATCAGTGTCTGTTTTCTTTGGTCACAGGGCTACTATAATGAAGGAGTATTTGTTTGCTTACTTCTTTCCCAGAGAAATACCCTAAATCACTTGTGTTGAAAAGAAGATTGGAAGCTGATGGCTTCACTATTGTGAATCATAGGCCTTTCTCTTTGAAATAATCTTTCATTGACTTATATTTATGACAGACAATATATCCAGTGCTCTCACCAAGATGATCTCGTGTGACAATTGCAAGTGTCCTTGTAGGGTTGGCTTCCTTTGCTAACTCTTCAGTCATTGAAGGTTTTTAAATAAACACAAAGAAAGATCTAGGGCTCTGTTTTGTTTTGTTTTTCATCTCTTTGTTCAGAAGCTTCTCTTGGATCAACAGAAGAAAGTTCATAAGTGAGATCAAGTGGGGCATCACTTGCACTTTGTCTGTCTCTCCATACTTTGACATCCATAACACTGCATTGTTCATACAGTTCCATGAGCTGATGTAGTATAGCTTGGCACAGTGTGATCGTAGAAAGCAATTCTAAGCATAAGAATACAGCACAATGTGATTTAAAGGAACAAAAATAATCTAATCATAAGTAAGTGGCAGATACTATAAATGCTTTCATATTCATTAAAAATAGCTGAAGGATAGCCTTATATTTTGCACGGCTCATTTACCATTACCAACAAATGTGTCCCTTTTGCAACTTCAAAGATCTCTTCAAGTTCATATGTGTTCTGGGATCACAAAGCCACTAAAGAAAATTGGTCTTTTGCCTAGTAGTTATGGAATAACTTCCCCATGTTCCAAAATATTATGGAATGAAGAGGATATTGTATTGGTTTTCTGCCCAGATAAAAACGATGCCTCATTCCCTGATTACGCAGTAAGCTATTCTCGATTCTGTAATCTCCACCACTGTATGTGGCTGTCACGCTGTGTTTTGCAACTGATGGTGACTGTGCCTCCAGGGCAATATCTGCTTCCTCTGGAGACATTTTGGGTCGTTATGTGTAGCCTGGTGTTATTGGCATCTAGTGAGAGGAGGCCATGGCTGCTGCTGAACATTCTAGTGTTGTAGCTGGGCATATACAACAAAGAATCATTGAGCCCCAGCGTCAATAGTGCTAAAAGTGATAAACGCTGCTTTACACTGTTTTAAGTCTAATATATTGGAAGATTGATATTTGACAAGGATTGTTCTTCTATGTCCCAATATTTCTTAAAACACTAAGCGTGTCCTATATATGCTGTCTGATGAATCTCTCAAATGAAAATCTGCCTTTGATTATTAAATTTTTTATGTTTTTCACTCCATATACTCATTAGTGAAGTTTGGAAAAGATTAAACTTTTATATTTGGCACACAAAGATTCTCACAATTAAAGGAAGAACGCATTCTGCATATTTTTCCAGAATGCTTGTTAGTTTTCTCTTCATAACCCACCAGAATGAATTTCCAAATTATGTATTCTGTACAGAAATATCAACATAACTGTGCTTTCCTGAAGCATGCATCTGCTATCAGTGAGGCTGACTGAAACCCAGACATATGCTGGGTGGCAGCAGATAAGTTGGGAATTAGTTGTGATAGGTAATCCACAAAATAGCTAGACCACATGCCAGTAATCAAGAATTCACTGTAATTACTTTAATCTGTAATCAGCTCAACACAGTGCACAAAGGACTGGCAGAGGAATTCTGCAACCAGAGGGGAAGTTGGTTAATTATTCCAAGACCATCTCTTTGTTCCTGTATTGATTTTCAATTGTATGACCTTTTTATTCATTCATTTATATATTTATTCATTCAATACAATGTGTTAATTACTCTAGGAGCATATTAATTACAGAAGGAACAATAAACAATAAATATATCCCTTGACCTCTCAAAACATCCAAGCTCAGAGTGAGATGTGGGCATGCAAATGAGCTCACATGATCCGTCTTCATTCTGTTTGTCTCTTGAAAATGGGGAAGTTGGAGGTTCAAAGTTAATAAGCAGTAATTACGAGAGTCTTTAATTTTTATACTGGAATGAAAATAATTATTGGAAAGCATGCAGACTTACACACAGAGATGCACATCTGTTGTTGCCAAGGCAGGCAGCTTAGTTTATTCATGAAACCAAAGAATTTTAGTTTCAGTTTAGATTTTTGCTTTTTGGAAGCATATGCTGTACATATTACACAAAGTTTATATGAGCAGCAGGGCTGCCTCTGGTTCAGTTTTGTCCATAACATGGAGGTGCTTTTGTGTTCCTTTCAAACAATCATCTTAGCCTACCAATGAAAAAGTTTGCATTTTCAAATGTTATTCCACATTCCTGTTTACCGAGACGTTGTGGTTTGGCTCAGATGATAAATACCTCAAAGTGAACAACTGTAAAAGTTTCTTAAAACCTGGATTTGAATTGGCCTTTTACAGAATACAGAATAATGTGGATAATAGAAGTATTCTGCAAAGGGAATATTTAGGGAAAGAATGAAGGGGCTAAATTTCAAAAGCATTGTAACTAAATTAAAAATTACCTTCAGAAATTTATACAAGTATGACATAAGTTAGCACAAAGTTTTGCTTTCACAACAAAATGAGCACATGTGATTTTCGAATGATTGAGTAAGATAGCAAATGGAAGACAAGAAAGAGAATAGATGGTCTCACCTGCATCACACCATATGAGTGGTAGCATGCTTATTTTCTAGGCAACTTAGGTAACTAATGATTCAGCACATGCAAAAGCTTGAAGAATATTTAGAATGCAGGAAGTCAGCACACTGAAAAGGCATATAAGGAAAACTTGATGGTTTTAAAACCGTCATGTGATTGTGAGTGTTCATTAAACTTCATTTGAAATATTCTTAGTATCTTTATGTCAAATGTGTTCAAGAGGAACTAGGTTAAAGGACATGGGATGCTGGTGGGAAGATAAATGAAGGAAGTTTCTGATATGTATTATGTCATACCGGCAGGAGATCCTCAGTGGTGAGTTTGTATCAGTAAGTAGGTGAGTGGTCTACAGAAACTAGATTACTTCACTATGGCTTGGTAGACTATTGACTGACCCCTAGGAAAAGAATTTGATCATCTTAAAGTGCTTGATCCAAACATTTAAAGTACTACCTGCTTATTGTACTAAACTCTAAGAATCCTGACCATACTGTGAGAAAAGAGTTGAAAGGAATCAATAATTAACAAACGTCTTAATGATCCACCGTGGTATTTTTATTTCAAGAACAATTTTATAGGAAAACACCATAGAGACATGTGACAGAAAGCGCCTAAATTCTTCACAATGCAGCTAATATTTTTGGCAAGGATACAAGATTGACTAGAGTTAGGTTTCAACAGAAGTAGTTGGCGAACTTTTAGAAAATGATGCTTATGAAAACAATATGTCCAACTTGGCATGGAAAAATCATCACATGCTGAATGGAAGGGCTTCACGGATACAAGTGAGGGGGAGTAGACATATTCTTTTCCCATCACTTGAGTTTTAAGTATATATTCATTGAGTAGAAAAGTGGCCACACAATCCGTATTTCACATGTCTTTTTGCCAGAGCAAATAAGTTAACTTTCCACATGTGAAATGGACATATGACCTCACTCCAGTCTTTTCAAAGCTCTAGTTAGCTAAAAATATTGAGTGTTTCCGTTCCTTCTGCTGCTTCTAGTTTCTTCCACTGTCTTCATTATTTCCCATGGTCAAATGTGGGAAGCTGGCCCTTCATCAAGTAGCCAATGTCATTTACATATTCATAATGAGGGGTCATATTAGAAATTTCATTTCTAACCTAACAGGATTACTAATTGTCTAATACTATAACGGCATTATTTTACTGAAGTCTCTAAACTGACTGAAGAATGTATCATTACTGACGTCATGCATTTAAAGATGTAGATACTAAAGAGGTTAGTTAGACAACTACAGCTGAAACTGAGAAAAATTGAGCTCTGGTGGATGCCAAATCCATGCTCTCTGCAACGTGCACCCTTGTCTTTCTTACTTGACTTAGACATTTTTTAATAGGGCTATTTTTAAGCTGATCCTTGCAGAGTTTGGGTAAATTTACTCGAGTCTCTAAGTTTGCCGTGGAGTTTTTCAGGTTGCATTTCTGTGAAATGAAGCGAGTTGATATTTTGCTTACACAGCTCTGCTTAGCAATCCCTTGCTCTCTGGGCATGGCCATAAAAGGAAAATGCTTTCTCCAAACAGAGTCTCAAGCAGGAAAAAAAAAGTATTGTTGCTTTTGATGTGTTTTTACTTCTTTCTCTAAAATCCTTACATGGAAAGCTGGAGTAAAATAATCATTTACAGAAGAACAAACTCGGAAAGGCAGAGCAAGTTGCCCAGAGCCAGTTTTAAAAAAAAGTTTCTGAACATGGCCCTCACTTGCTAGGGCAGGGTGCCTGTGGTTTACATTCTGTTTACAGTTTTGTTCTTGATTTTTCTTCCTCAGAACATTGAGCTAGGCTTGTGCTGGGAGAGTCAAGAAGTGAAACAATGTTACCCTTTCCTGTGAAGTAAAACTAGATTTCGTGGGGGCAGGAAATTTCTTTCCTGCACCTTTCCTGGCTGCTTTGTGGATAGCATTAGAGATTCTGTTTGCCCAGGGTGATGAGATCAAATTGATATGTCAGCCCAGGCTTCTGTACAGGTTCATGGATCAGGGCTCTCTGTGGTTTCCCTGAATCACAACCTACAGATTGAGAATTATTGCTAGTTTGAACTTTTAGTTCTGATTTGATTTGGTTGTCCCAGGTGGAATTAGCCTGTGTGTGAAGGTAGACATAGGTAGGGCTGAAGGTGAGGGGCCAACTTACTATTTCCCAACGGCCCCTTCCAGAAAACTGTTCAAGTTTTACAGGATATGTACCAAGCCGACGGAGAGTGTGTAAGCTCTTTAATGGGTTTTATAAGTGTCTGGAACTTTTGCCATATACTTGAAAACAGCTGATAACAAATATATTGTCAAGAAACTATGGGATGGCCTCTTTTTAGCATGGCTTGTGGCCCAGTGCCTTATGTGTTTCAATCTTGGTGTGTTTGTTTGTTTGTTTGTTTGTTTTCTTTCTAATCACGTCATCTAAGGTGTCAGTTCTCTAGAGGAACTCTCCAGGGCCTTCTCCATGGGTGAATCCATAAGATCCTGACACAGGGTTTTATGTGGACAACGTCCCACAGAAGGCTGGTTGATTGAACAGAGTAGCCATTTCCTAGTGATAAACTGGAGACAGGCTGTACAGGGCGAGCATGCCTATCTGTTCTTCTTTCATGAATGGATCACCCGTGAAAGAAGTAGTACTCATTTTTCCAGCTTGATTGTGGGAATTCACACACACACAAAAAAGATACTTAAATTTTTATCAAGAGGTAAAAATCTTATTATCAGAGACTCATGCATAATTCTAGGTTAGGACGCAGTTTGAAATATGCATGATACTTTTGATATATGTTAAGTGTTTAGGTCTGTCACTCATGCTGGTGTATCTATATGAGAACATCATAGAAAGTTCCTTGAAAGGGGACTAAATTTGAGGAAACATTAGTTATTATTAATAGTTATTATCCATCATTACATGTCTTGTATCATCTATCATTTTCACTATTTTTCATCAGTCTTGTCATAAATGTATTCTGACAGAAGTAAAAATTCATGTAGTAGTAACTGGAATTTCAGTTAATGACACCAGCTGCTATGAGTATTCGTTTCATAATGTTATAATTTTGGGGTGTGTATTTTCTACATAACAGGCAATTTTACACACATCGTCTTATTTATGTTTATTATTTTTGCATTTCTTCTTTTATTATTTTTGTTTTTATATATACATTTATATTGTCACATATGTACAATAAACTACCTACAGTAAGAAGAACTAAGAAATAATCAGGAATTATATGAGTGTTACATGCATAGTGTTTTGACTATCTGTATTTGACAATCTTGGAGAAAACATCTTTCCTATCTTGTGCATCTAAAATTCTGAATGTAAATAAATATCTATCATATCTCATCTCTATCAACTTAAAACATCTATCTAGACCTAAAAGTATCTTAGTCTCTAAACAACTAAACTTAGTTGCAAAACTGAACTATCTGGTCTTCAACCCAATCAGAGACTTGAGAAGAAATAAAAATTAATTACTTGCATAAACCGGAAGTGCAGGTTAGCAGCTTCTAAAATGAGAACATCACAGAGACAATTTGCTCCCTGAACCCAAAACTCTCTATAACGTTGGAGCATCTTCTTCAGCCTTCTGGCCCAATATATCTCACAGACATATTTATGAGTGAGGAACTATTAAGGACTAGCTTACCCTATCTTGGCAGAGTTTGGCCGTCGATTCTGCCGGCATCTAAGCTTGCCCATTTTTAGGCAGAATTTTGTCTGTGGTAAAAATGAGAACATTTTGTCCAGTGGCTGGTTGATTACATTTGAAACCATCCCCATAAGGAGATTCTTTTTTGTTCATCATCTTCTTTGAGGTAGGCTGGATGTTGCCAGAAGTTAAGCAGTCTTATTACAGCAGGTTACCAAGAAGAGACTTGATACCCTATGAGCATATACAGGGGGAGGTAATCCCCCTCAGGAACAGTCATAGGGGAGGGGAATAAGGGGAAAAGGGGAGGGAGGGAAGAATGGGAGGACACAAGGGATGGGATAACCATTGAGATGTAACAAGAATAAATTAATAATAAAAAATTTAAAAAAAGGATCTTTAAAATAGTAAAAACATTTTTAAATGACATATTCTGTAGGTCTCTGAGTTTTTTTTAAAAGAGTGTATCTAAACATTTTACCTTATCTATCTATAGAATCATATGTATCTGCTATGCTTATTAAGGTATTTTTAAGGTGAAGAAGCATTGGTTTAGGCTCATTTGTATGTTAGGATCCTACAAAACTGCACAGCTGAAATTCAAATGGTATGTCAGATTACACATCTTAATTTAAAAACATGCTGTTGACTTAAGTTCCTGGCTGACTATCTTTGCCTTTTCCTAAGCAGTTATGAGGAAGCATTGCATATTTTCTCATTTAGCTTCTTTGATGATGTATCTTCAGTGCCTTCTGTTTTATGATGTATATGCAATGATTTCTGTTTGTGTAATAGCAATTCCTAGTGCTTCAATTTTTCCTATTCTTTTGTGCCTTGTGTGCATTTAAACATTATAACTAAATGATAAACACTCTGATGGGTACCATAATCCATGATTATGTACATGTGACTGATGAAAGCCAGGGCCTAATATGCGGAATTCTTGATCCTAGGAAGAAGGTTGTTGTTTTAAAAAGCAAACAAAAGCAATTTGTTCTTTTACTCAAGAGCATATCCAATGTAAAGCTGTCAAATCTTACAGTGTTGCAAAACATCTGCATCTCCATTTGTTGACAGATGTTTTTGTCTGTTGCACTGGCGCTCTGATGTATAGTATGACTTCTATGCAAATATATTTTTCTGAACTGTAAAAAAATTTTTACCTTCAAAGGTAGCTCATGCATAGGAATGAAAACATTAACCAAAAAAAAAAAAAGTGAATTAAAAAATACATACAACATAAATCTAGGCAAAATTTCACTAATAATTTTTTTAGGTGGCTTTGGAGAATCTTCTAATCTTCAGTCCCTTCTGTAGGATAGCACAGAAATATTATTACAAGGTAGAGTGCCAGTTTATGATGACAAGAGAGCGCTGATACAGTAGATGATAGCATACTAGGAATACAGATGTGAAGAGACATTAGTTCTTCATGTGAAAGAAGTTTGTGAACAAGATCAAAGAAGAGATGGCTAGAAATCAACCAATAAGTCATAACTTAACTTACATAAACTCGAAAAAAATAGGTTGACTAACATTAAAAAAAGAAGAAAAGGGAAGCATTGAATGTCTCATTTGGGAGCTTTTATATTTGGTATCTCATCTTCCTTTATCCAAAACAGGAAGATGTTCCTCCTTATCATACATAGTGTCTATGGAGTTGTATTTTTAAAGCCTATCTTGACAAAGACTGTTCTCTCCATGTGTTATTCCATCGAGGAAGTACAAAAATAGCATCAGTTGATTTTTCTATTGCACCTACATAAAGATCACATTTTGGCGTCATTTGGAAGCTATTGTCTGCAGAAGGAAGAGCTGTGAAGTGACTCATTTATACTTACCTGTCAGCTAATGATGTACTTCAAGTCTTAGTTGAGCATTGGCTAACCTTTAACATACTTTTCTTATTTCAGTGTCCCTGAGGACATCTTATTACCAGGTTGTGCCCTTCATGGCAATTGTAAGCATCTCCTAAGTATCAAAATTTGAGAGTTTTCCACCTTTTTCTTAAATCTCTCCTTCTCTCCACTTAGAAATTGTTTGGATATCGGTTATTATTTTCTCTGTCTCTTGTATTCTATTTGGCTCTTACACAGGAATTTTTCTGTTAGCAAATGTTACTTATATTTCAGCAAATGTATGTGGTAACTTTCCTCATTTAAAAATATCTATGGAAAATTAAATTTTTAGAAAACTATTTATGGGTACTTTAGACTGGAATCTTAGGAATAGGTGAAATATTTTATTTTTTCATTGTAGTTAATATAATGTAGGTAATGGAAGCAGATATAACACAACACATTCCAGAAGATGAATTCAGTAATTTATTTTTATCTCACACAGAGAAGAGTTGGTAGAGGGAGGACTGACCAAAAGTTTTAGCTTTTGCTTCATGTAGCTTTTCCAGTGTGGAGGCTCTTTCTGTTTTGTAATCCCTTTACACTAAGACCTTTGAGCTACTAGCTATACCCTCAAGTCCAAACTCCAGAAGACACACCATCACCTTTATTACTGTGATCACCTTGGTACCACTGATATTGGATTGCTAAATACTATCCACCTTCTGTGACAAAAATTGAGAGAAAACAAGTAACCATGCTCTCTGGAATGACAGCACTTTCTCATTGTAAGTCTACAAATACTAACAAAACCCAACTGACTTAGCACTCATCTCACATCTCTAGGACGTTCTTCAAAATAACTAGCTTAGTGTCCTCCTTCGCTTCCACACTTTCCATAATTGCATGGTATTTTAATGATTTAATTCTAGCATAGACAACAAAGAAGTAACAAATGGAAGTGGGTGTCCTTTGGCTCTCAAGAATAAAAGAATGACTTGGCAGAATGGACAGGACCAAGCCCTCTCTGAGTATTGGTGGGAATCCTTCATGCCTATTTTCTGCCCATGTATGTTCCCCCACTTGCTGAGTATTTCTGGATTGTGGATGCACCATTCCATATCTCTATACATTCTCATATAACTTTTAAAGTGTATCGTTGACTTTTTGTTTTAGTGCTGGTAATTTAATCCAGGACCTCCCACTCCACCACTGGCACTGTATTGCTGACTGTATGTGCTTTCTTCATTGTTTTATAAAGATTCTAGTTACATCGAGTAAAGGGCCAGGCTAACAACCCCAGCTTAGCTTCATTACATCAAATATTTTAACTAAGATCATGTTGCTAGGTATCGAGGTTTAAGACTTTATCATATCATGTCATTGTGGAAGACAAGAATCAACCTAGGAGAGAGAAATTTGGCTCTTCTTTACCCCTTTTATAAAAGATTTCTTTGGCAAGTATTGTCTAGTAATAAATTAAATGTAAGATATGACAACTATAATTATGTTAAGACTTTAAAATAATCTTTCCAGATGTTGACCAGGGTTTAACTGATAGTTTTTAATAAAGTTCCAGAATATAATTTAGAATTTTTGAACTATGTAGTAATTTTTACAATTCCTCATTTTTTTTTGTCACTGTAACATTAAAGCTAAGATAGACAATAAGAGAGAAAAGACCTTATTTCACTAACCGTTTCTTTCACTGAACTCCATTTACTTTATTGACTTTGGCCTGTGGGTTGTAATATTTGTACTACTGAGCTAGACTGTGGTTCATTATAACCAGGTTATGAACTTTGTGAGACGATCCCCAGTACTGGGTTCTGACAAACATAAATTCAGGTTTTGGCGACTGCTGGGTAGCTGTGCTCTTGAGTGGCATAGCCTCTGTATGTAACAACCCCTCATCAATAAAAGGAAGACAATTCTCACAAATCATGCTTACAGTTGTTTGTGCAAGCATTCTTTCACAGGAGCCATGCAGCACCTTGAGTGAGGGTAATGGTTCTTTGTATGTGCTTGATCTTGGGAAAGTTCCTTAATAAATATCGCCATGACTCATTTTCTTCATCATTTAAATACATGTAACAGTGCCTTACTTTTTACCTTGCTTATGAGCTTTTACTGAGTTAATACATGTCATGCAATAAGATTATTGCCTGGCACTTACTAAGAATTCAGTAAATGTCAATGACACAGTTGTCCATTATTGTTATAATCGACATTTCTTGTTACACTGTAATAAGGTATCTTAACAAATTTTATTTTTGCTGAATTTATGTCGAAGAGTGGATCAAAAGAGCAGCAATATTCAGAAATAGGTACTAACCACTTTCTCTTATTGGTTAGATTAGGATGAAAGAATAGTTTCTCTTTCATATTTATATTATTCATCTTCACCTGTGAAGAGCAGGGGTATAAAAGTATTAAAGAAACTCCTATATGCTCTAGCTGCACTAGGCAACAAGGTATCCATACACCTGATGACTGGAAATTGAAAGCAAATGGTGTATGGCTATAGGATAATTTTTATTATAAAATTTTGTTATTTTTTCAACAATGTAAATGCTATTTGAAGTCTTTTCCATTAAATAAATGTGTAGAGTTGGACATTTTTGATGAATAAGAAATGCTTTCAAGGATATAAAAAAGATAAAATCTTCTTCAATAACACTATTTTTCTTGTGTATTTTAACTTAAAAAACAGAAATGTTAATATCATATTAGAAAGAAATAAGGATGAAGATTGATGTAAATATAAAACCAGAATAAGACTAGTAAACCATTTCTCTGTTAACCAAAAGGTCTACTTTTGTTGATGCAAGCTAATATACACATCTAAAGTTTGCTTGAAATAAATGTTGCAAATAGTGACAAATATTGGGGCTATAGAGATGGCTCAGTCAGGACAGTACTTTACATTCAAGTCTAAGGATCTGTCTTTGATTACCCAACAACTATATAAAAGGTTGTTGCTGGAGAAAGAGACACAGGTAGAATGGAGGAGCTCTTTGGCCAAGCTTAGTGAAAGTTCTTAAAGAGCAAGGTACAGAGAAATGGAGGAAGACCTCTGTTGACCCCTGACCCCCACATGTACATGAACACAAATGCACACATACCCATATACATGTATACAAACATGTTTACCTAGACATACACTCAACTAGATACTACTTGAGGAAACTTATGAAGTGTTTATTTAGTTGGTTTTCACTTTTCCTAAATTACGTCAGAATGTTAATTCACATTCCAGATGTCTCAGTTGAGGATTTTGCAACACATTCATAAATCCAAGGAATTCATGATAAAATAGAGCATTTTCTTTCTTGAATATTGAATTTTTTATGCAATATGTTACAGGTTTGCAACATACATGCAACTTGAAACATATTTGAGTTGAGGAAAATTCATAAATAAGTGATTTGATGTAGGTTCCTGTGCTTATTTGGTTTATGGAGATAATATCTGAGTTTGTAAGTCAGGGTAGCCTTGAACAAACCTCAAGATTATTAATCAGTTAGGGCTGCTGTTTTAAAGTGCCAAAAACTAAATGGTTGTAACCACAGAAATTTATTGTCTTCATTCTGGAGGTGACAAGTCCATAATTAGGGAGTTCTCCTAGCTGATTCTTTCTGATGGCTGTGAGGAATAAGCTGCCCTGGCTCTCTCCCTCCTTGGCATGTCTAAGCTCCTTCCAATTCTCCTGGCATTCTTCCTGTATGCATATCTCTATGTCTAGATTTTCCCTTTTAAGAAGGCCATCATTTATACTGGATTAGATCCCACCCTAATGAGCTCACTCTTATTCTGTTACCTCTGCAAAGGCCTTCCAAATAAGGTCACAGGCAGAGGTACTGAGCATTTAAGACTTCAACATTAAGATCACGGACAGCTTGATTTAATCCCCAACAGAAACTATGAAGAAACTCCTCTCTTTAAAGCCAGAGATGAGAGAATGGAGAGGCAAAGCAACAGCCCAAGTCCCATGTTCTCTTTGTGTCCCAATTGGAAAAATACCAAAGCTGTTTTTCTTCCTCGGTCATTTTCCTAGAGTATTCTGCTCAGCCTCTCTAGATTAATTTATCAGTTTCATCTGCCTAGACGAACAAATATTTCTCAACCTTGGACACGCGTGTTTTGCTGACAATCACTTGGAACAGATTTAGTCATTTAATTCCTATTTGCTTTGTTAGTGCTTAGCCTAAGGGTTCTAGTTACAGAGGTATGGTTAAATTTATAGACACTTTCTATACATTCATTCACTCAGGAAAAACTTACTGGCAAGTTCCATGACTTGTGAATAATGTTCACAGTTGTGCTGCTAGTTATATAAGTAGCTTCTGACGTTCAGACGCTCTTGAAAAAGCACGTGCTCCCTCTAACTAAGTATGCCTGTGACATTTCTGTGTACTGATGGTGTTCCTGTGATATCTGTGAAGGATTAGTCAGTCTCAGAAAATCCAAATCAGCACACTTCTTCGTCTTCATCTCAGCCACTGACATTCATCAGCCAGAAACAGCAGCAGATTGCACATGCATTAACATCAATCCACAGTGTAGATATTCTTAACTTCTCCATTGAATGAGTAGGAGAACATATTAAAATATGTTATTTATAGGCAATGTTGCAGTAAACACTTCAAGTATGCGAAATATTAAATGTATATTTATTTTGGGCTTAATATACATAAGATGTGAGAAGTGAAAAACAACTGTTTACATTACCTTTTTACATTTAATATTAAAAAATGCTTTTAAAACGATCATGAACATTCTGTAGATAGTTTACACAAAGCCTACTCGGGAAGGTACTGTGCTGAAACAGTGTGTATTTGGATTATACTATATGCAAATTTCATTGGGAATTTGGGGCTTAAAATACTTTAAGCCTGAGAGAACAAGTATCTTCTTAGGTACATAAGATGTGTCACTTACCTTTGATATATAATTTACACTACATGTAAGATATAATAGGTACAAATGCACTGATTTTTTGACTACATTTTATGTAGCCAAGTCTTCTTAGCAGTGGTTGGGGGGGGGGGGAGAGTGTTAAGAAACACATATGAAGTGTTCTGTTGGAAAAATAAAGAATACTTAAGATATAAGAACAAAGTTGGTCTAGGACCTAAGGTTCAGAGCCAGTGACAGGAATAATACTGATAACATAGCATAAAGCTTGACAAGTCAAGGCCAAGCAAAAATCAGACCCGTGTGTGTGAAGCATGGGTTCTGTTAAGAAGGCAAGTACTCTCTCCTCTCTCTCTCTCTCTCTCTCTCTCTCTCTCTCTCTCTCTCTCTCTCTCTCTCTCGTACCAAAATCAGAAATTAATTAGGGAAGAAATGTGAAAAGTGTCAAGACATAGTAAGAATCTTATGAAAGAGAAATTACTTTGCCAACTCTACCTGTATTGATTAGCAAGGGTTGTATAATAAGAAGAGGAAGTTGTAGCTATCAAAGAAAGACCTGTCTAAGGCAACATACAGGAGCATAATAAAAATAGAGTAGTAATACAGTTTGAAATAAAAGAAAGTCAGAAGCAAGCCTATATTACAAGCAGATAGATACTCCTCTGCCTTCTCAGGGTCAGCTTCAGTAAATAGACTCTGGGTTGGGTACTTTATAGGTCCCCTGGCTCTTTCCCTTATCCTTATTGGTCCTTCTTAGATAATGCCCCCCACCCCCATCCCTGAGTCTACACCATATCTACTGCAAACACAAAATTACATCTCAGGGAGTCTGATTTTGCTTTCCCTTCAGTGTATATCCTGCCATTCCGCCCTCACGAGTCAATGATACAGCAGCTGGCTTTGTACCATTAGAATCTATATAATTTTGACATGTGTGTGGTTGCTTGTACATCAGTCAAGTGGATTTATGGAGTTGGAAGAAAGTTTGGAAGATCTCTCTGTGAGCGTTCATGGACTTGTTAAACTAAGAGCAGGGCAGACTGGGAATTTAAACTTAGAACCAATGGCTTTTACACAAACTTTATTTGAATATTATAGTATGGCATGAAAGGATTCTCTCTTTTCTCTCTCTGGTCACATGAAGTAGGAGACACACTCACTGCTAAGAAAACTTACCTTAAAACTCCAGTACAATATATTTTCAGTTTATATTTCCTGCTGTGTTCTTGTTATTGTTGTTTGAAATGTTTATCAAATCAGCTTAGGTATAAACGTCTATAAAGTGAAAAATCAAAAGTATATAGCTTAATAGTACCTGGTCAAGGTGACTGCTAAACATTACTAGATAATTCTAAAATGAATTAAAAGTTAAAATCCCATTGTTTCTATCCAAACTTGTAGTTATTATTAAAATAACAATTCCAAACTTTTTGTTTCTTCTTCCCGCCTTCCTCATGTTTTTTTCATCTTTTCGTGCATTTTGGTTTTTTTCTTATTTTCTTAGTTCTTTCTTTTATTTGTCTACTAAAAATGGGTGAAACTGTAACTTGACTCTGATTTCTAGGCATAGAAACAATAAGAATAATTATTTTTTTGGAGAGACATACCCAGAAGTGCACTAAGGGGAATGTATTTATATGAGACATTTGTACATTTAAAACTGTGATCAAATGAGAACTACAAGAGAATTTTTGCAAAATTTCTCTCCCAGGCTCTGAGTTCTTAACACTCAAATGGCAGTGTCTTTGAAAGTACATAAATTGCCCTTTTAAGTTTGAGTCTGTTGTTACTGGGCCTAATTGTGGCATCAGGGAGACATAGTTCTTGCATTTTATTCTTAATTGGGATTATACTTTTTTTTGACAAGGAACCTGAGCAATGAACACTAAAGCAATTATTGCCAAGATGATATGCAATATTGAACAGATGATGTCCTGGTTCTATTTGCACACTCATGACTCTGCCACCTGCAGATGTTGGCATAATACTGAAGGTACGTTTTCACTAGAGAAAGGAGGGAGACATTATAAGCCAACAAGCACAATCATTTCCCTTTTAGTTTTCTCATTTAAAAAAAACCGAATTTACTTGTTTCTTCTAATCAGATGACATTTTAGATTCTAAATTTTTTTGATAATTTGATTAATGTTAGGAATATATCCCTTGATAAAAAAGAAAATATTTAGATAACATGTCTTTGAAACATTTTTTTATAATTTCAGGGCAAACAGATTTACTTTACCTCACTAATCATTTCCACTTAGGAATTTAATGCTTGGAAATCCCTATTTTTATTATTAAGTTAGAATATTTGTGGAGTATGTTATGGAATGATTTTTAGGTTTTTTACAATTACAATAAATTGTAATGTATTTGGATAAATAAATACTTAGTAATAATAAATAAAAGTTTGAGGTTTTGATTTGGTTTGGTTCTGGTTTTTCAAAACACAGTTTCTATGTGTAGCTCTTAGACTTCCTTTATAGACCAGAGTGGCCTGAAACACACAGAGATCTATCTGCCTGCCTCTGTCTCCCCTGAGTGCTGGGATTACAGGCGTGCACCACCACACCAGGCTGAGGCATTAACTAGCTGCCATAAAATAGGCAGTGAACCAGGTCAATTCATATTTTTCCCCAAAGCGTTTTGATGTGTAAGTTTTATCTGAAGTACAGAAAAATGGAAACACACACACACACACACACACACACACACACACACACACACACAAAGCAAAGAAAGAAAAGAAATAAAGAAAACAAAGAAAAAGAAAAGAAAAACCCCTTAGTTTCCATGCTCTCTGTAGAAAATTTATGTTGCAAAGCAATTTTAATATAAATTCTTTAATTAAAATGGTCTAACTAACCATAATTTCACTGCATAGTTCTAAAGCCTGTACAGATTATGTGCAGCTTGTTAGAGGACTTAGATGTGTCATAGTTGTGAGTAAGGAAGCATTGTGATCAGTGTTAGCACAGCTCAACCCCTTTGCATCAAATTTCTAATACAATTCTTTATTCATTGAGGAATCATCTCCTGTGTGTCACACAACTTGAAACGAGCAAAACAAATATAGAAACATGAGTCCTATGCTGTTGGCATCCTCTTTTCTTTTCTTTTCTTTTCTTTTTTTTCTTGCTATTTGTGTTGAATTGATTATCAAATTTTAGGATGTGCAATCATATAGCAGAAGCTCCAGGCATACCTGGGAGGCGTTGTCTTGATTTGATTAGCCTCTGTCTCTGAATGTTAGAGATTATCTAGATTTAGCTAAGTGAGAACAAAGGACCCAGCTTACTAGACAGCATAAAAGAAAAAAGTACGCCAGGTACCAGCCTTCATGTCCTGGGCCACATCCTACCTGTGGAGGCAGGGGAGCAGTTGACTCATGTTTACACCATGGTGGACCATAAAAAGTCATTTCTTTGTCCGTTTGATTGCTTTTGTCGGCAAACCTTACCACAGTAGCAAGACAGGTAAAGACTCGATTATTTTAAGTTTTAAATTATAGGAAACATCATTACCTGGCTATGCCTTTTTGTCAAAGTGCAGGCCAATGATTGCCTGTTTAGTGAGCAAGGGTGATCTACAGTAACAATCAGAAGGAGCAGGGCACCCATGTGACGTAAACAGAAAGGAATTAATTGAAAAGTTCTTTACTTGTATATCCTGCAGCACTCATGCTGCAGATGTGATTAAATTGGGGTTGTCAATAAAGACCTCCACATATGTTATTTTTGTAGCTACTGTGTCAAAACACCAGGTCAGTGGCAGTGCAAACTGGCTGTGGACAACCTCATATGTTGTCTACCAGAAAGCTGAAAGCCTGGGCTGAAGTTAGGTGCACTATTATCCTCAAAGCCTGCTCACCAGCATCTCATTTCCTCCAGAACCTCCTACCATTTGGAGGTTCTACAACCATGACAACAGTGCTGCTAGCTGAGGATGAAGTGCTTAAATGGATGAGCCATGAGGAACAGTTGGTGTTCAGTCTGTACTACACTGCAAACATGGTCATTTGATCTCTTCTCCTTTCTCTACTTTGTATAGGTGTTGTTGTCATTTTCTGTAGTGGCCTTCCTTAACTCAAATTTGCATCTTCTCAACTCCAACCCATTCAAATTAGGTCTGATTGAGCCACACACTTTTTGGGTCTTTTTATGTGTGCCCAAGTGTGTGTGTGTGTGTGTGTGTGTGTGTGTGTGTGTGTGTGTGTGTGTGTGTGTGTCTTATGGGACAGGTACAAGTGCACAGTGTTTATATTCACATCCCTGAGCACATGGACCAGAGATCAATATCGAGTGTGTTCCTTAGACATCTTCTGCCATATTTCTTTAGGCAGGTTGTGGCACTGAACCCTGGAGCAGAGCATTGCAGCTACCTTGGCTAGTTGAGAACCTCCAGAGTATGCTCATCTCTGTACCTTCCCTTACTACCAGGATTAAAGATCACAGCCACCAACGACAATTCATGTACAGGTGCTGGTAAACTCAGGTCCTCATGATTGTGTGGCAAGCATTCTCCCTACTGTGTCACCTCTCCAGCACCTTAATCAAGTCGTTCAAGTAAATTCACGGAAGAAACTACAGGACACTTTTCCCAGTCATAGCCAGTCCTCTGCAAAGAAGAATGTAGAGAATAGATGGATAGGGTGTGGGTCCTGTTACCAAGAATGATGATGTGCTTAGAATGTCACCCCTTGAACAAAGAGGAGGGCAAAAAGAACTCACTTGCAAACTGTGCTTCCTTACCACAAGGATACATGCTGGTAATCCAAAAGAACAGCAACCCATGTCTAAACATAGCATGACAGAAAGAAAGAGAGAGCAGAGAGAGAGAGAGAGGGAGGGAGTAAGGGAGAGAGAGAAAGAGGGAGAAGGAGAGGGGGGAAGAAGGAAGGGAGAGAGAGAGAGAGAGAGAGAGAGAGAGAGAGAGAGAGAGAGAGAGAGAGAGAGAGAGAGAGAGAGAGAGAGAGAGAGAGAGAGAGAGAGAGAGAGACAGAGAGAGAGAGACTAAAATGTATAAAATTCAGAGGTCATTGAGGAATTTGTGTCAACTCTGGCATGAATTAGAAACCATTTCGCTGAGTTCTAGCTGTCCTTCACCACCATTTCTGGCTCTGTGACTGCAGTTGGGTCTCTTAACAGCTTTGGAATGTGGTGTTTGTGTGCCTAAAGGAGCCCTTTCATTTAAGAAATTACTTTTCCCAGAAAATGGAAAAGTGCTTTCAATAAGTCACACCATCTGCTGTTCTCATATTAAGTTAAAATTGGCCAAAATTGAATCTTCATTTATCTGACCTGTAGCTTTCACCTTCACAACTTTTAGCAATGTTGTTTGAAATTAACTCTTAATAATACCTTTTAAGTTGGTAGGATTGGAGTTTGTGGCATTTTCCTGAATCTATAGCATTGTCTAATTTGTACCATTTGGTTATTTACATTCATTTTAACAACACAAATATAAAAATAGAGGCCACATATATAACAGATTTTTAGCATTAGTAATATAACTGGCCCAAATCAGAGGAGTAGCTTTAAAGGCCATCAAGAGGGGTACATGTTCCTCAGAGTAGTATAACCTGGAGCCCGTAATGATGGGAATGGATTACTAATTATTTTTGGAAATGTTAACTCGGAACCTGACTTTTTGTACCAGGTGGTCAAATAAATAAAATATATGCTTTGGGAAGTTCCCCTCTCTGAACTTTTTCCATGTGGGAAAATAAATCTTTCATTGCACATCTTACCTTTTGAAGAGCTGAAAGGAGATTTAAAAAATACATTTTTTTTTTTTTTTTTTTTTTTTTTTTTGCTCATGGAAGTCACTGTCTTAGCAATAGCTGTGATTAGTGTAACATGAACCCATGCCAGAGGTTAGTAGACATTTACCCATCATCCCCAGTATTCTTATATGTCTGTAATAACTTTAACTCATGTCTCAAGTGCTTCATATCTCCCATTTGATCACTGGAGGCTCTTATTGGACACAAATCTAGTCAAGAAAACAAAGGTCTCCAATATGGTTTCATGTCAAGGAACTGTGTTTTGTCTTACATTGCAGAAGCATGTTTTCCATGTTTATCCATCACTCTGCCATTTTAGCTTATTGTTTTTTTTAGGACACTGACATTTTTTATCAAGTGTGTGCACTTGTACACGTATGCTTACATCTTCCTCTGGAAAACTTTTTCGTGCAGCTGATTTGACTTTTCTAAATGTCTTAGCGTCCCATGGAGGTAATTAGTAATAATGAATTGTTATCTGCTCTTTTATGGAGGAGGAAGAGCAAGACACATAAAATTTAATTGATGTACCTACTCATCTTATTAATGATGGCATAACCAAAGTCAAAACACATTGCTCAGGTATTTCCTGGGGATTTGCAGTCAACTAAAAGATGTAAAACCGTCCACCCATTCTTTATCCATGTGCAGGATATTTCTTTTCTTTTCTTTTTTTTTTTCCTTGAAATACTTTCAGAGTCATGCAGGCCCAAGCGATCACTGAGTCATTGATTTGGAATTTGGGACCTCAGCAGATTTGTTTGTCAGACCAGTGAGGAGGTTGACACGACACTGTATGCTTCTAGTAGGTTTTTTTTTTTTTTTTTTTTTTTTTTTTGAGTGCTCTGGCTATTAAGAAGTACTATTTCCATGGCAACTAGTAGACAGCTGGACTTTTGTTTTAATTGCATTTGCTTGGACTTCATGGGATGCATTCTGATATTTTCTGTTTTGACACTTTGTATTTCCTTTGTAATACTGATATTGTCTATTAAGTTGATTTCATGGCTTCCTAAGTTATTATGATTTAAAGAATGAAAAACACTAGTAAACTAAAAGCAACAGTGTTAGGGACATGTAGCTTCAAAGCTTCATGACATTTTCTTAAAGACACTAAGGGTGTTCTTAGGGTCTTAGAATTTCCTTATGGTTCACCAATGATGAACATGACTGCAGTTCTCCTGACTTTAAAATAAGGCATTCCTTCTTAGTAGAGACTTAGCAAATATTAAGTAAGATAACTTTGAGAAGAGACAGTATTTATTAGTCTTTGCTGAGAAATCTGTCCCTCTTTTGTTGCTTTTATTCCCATAGGGGTAAGAGGGTGAGGATTTTTTCAAAACATCCAATAGTCTATTTTGTTTAATGTTCTCTATTAGACATACTGTCCTAAGCTAGACACTGGTACACATCCTCTTTGTTAAAATCCGCATACTATAATGATAAGGGTGTGTATAGTAAAGTAAGATCTGCACTATCCCTTTCCTGGAAATGCTGTTGATGCCTATAGGTAGTGGGCACTGTCACTATTCACATTTCATGTATAGGAAGAGTCATGGAGTTTTGTGAACACTGATGTGGATTCAGCATTGAAGTCAAAGCAATTTAACCCCTGTTCAAATGACATGGTTAGGTATTTTCCTGGTTCGCACCTATAAGTTTTGTTAAAGATGTGGTGTACCACTATTCACTCAGGTTGACTCAGCCTAACCTTTTGGTGGTCTGTTGCTCATTAGCCTGAAAAATCAGTCAAATGGCTTAAATTATTTCCTCATGTATGGCAGTTGTAGTTGTGGTATATAAGTATAGGAAGAGTTAAATAAATCATCAGTATAAAATGCATAATAACACAAATCATATAAAAATCAGCTTGAAAGGGTAGGCTTGTCTTTCAATCTCTCTCCGGAGTATTTCTTTTGAAACATCAACTCTCTCTCTCTCTCTCTCTCTCTCTCTCTCTCTCTCTCTCTCTCTCTCTCTCTCTGTCTCCCTTTCTCTCTTCTTATTTCTGTCCCTCTCTTTCTCTCTTTTCTTCCGTCGGTATTTCTCTTCCGTTTTCTTTGTGTGTATATGAGCCATGAGCAGTACAGTCTCTTGCTTAGTAAATAAAACAGTAGACTGCTAAAGTAGCTATGACTAAATAATAATCCCTGTTTATGATACAAGTATTGGATTTCTTGAAATAGCTTTTGTCTCTTTCAATTTGAATTCTTACTGCTGGGTTTTTTTTATAAGCATACTTTCATCACAATGAGGTTGAAGCAGAAATTACCTGTGCGTATCTTTCTCTTCTGTATTGTGCTTCAGGCTTATGAAGCTCATCTTTACATGCTAAGATCCACAACACTGAAATACAGCAGGCACTTGATAAATGGTTACTGTGCTGTCTGATACACTGAACTCCATTGTGAAGTGTCAAATGCAATTTAAGGTAAACACACATTGCTTATCTACAGAATGTCATGTTTCCCCAAAGACCTGCATGAAATACACAAGAAGATACCCCCTTCTATTTTCCAGGAACTCATGTTCTCTTTAAGAATGATAAATGCATATGAATACAATTCTATCTAAGATAATTTTGTCAATTTTATGTTTAGTTCAAGTATACTATAAAACACAAAAGTATGCATAGTCAGTCTTAGATGGAAATATCTCTATGTCACAATACTACACAGAAGAACTTAGACATGTAACTTTTGGGCTCACATGATAGACTTCAGAATTTCATAGAAATTAGCCTTTTATAAGTGTACCTATATAAACAATGCCATAATAATTTCAAAACTGAAATGCTATGGTTACACTATATGATATGGTATAATAAAACACAACAATACATATATGCTGAATCTGATAACCTGTAAATCTGAAAGAGGATCATATTACACGTAGCCACAATAATATAAGCAATAACATTCAGATTGAAATCGAAATAAGAAAACTCTTCTTCAAGAAATAAGCTGTAATTAAAAAAGGAAAGTGAGGTAGAAAGAATATATATATATATATATATATATATATATATATATATATATATATATATATATATATATATTCATTACAATATATTTTCTATGTGTAAAAAATTTAGATTCTACTTTTAAAACTTAGAACAAAATTTATATTCAAGAAGCAACTGGAACACTGGCTACTTAAAAAGAATTAATGTGAATTGAGTAACAACAATTTCTGGCTCAGTTCTAGAAGCCTGTGTTATTTTGATAGATGGTGGAGTATAGATGGAGAAATGGAATATGGATGGAGTGAGACATCTCTGTTATTCAGAGAGAAGTTAGAGTATGAAAGGAGTGAAAAGGCATCTGGGATTTACTTCCTAGTCATTTGCAGGGATGGGAAATACAGAAGAGATTATTCTTGGAGTGATACCTATAGAGACAAAACAAACGTCTGCATCAGAACACACACTGCCTTGTTCAACGTACTATACAGATGAAATTTTCCAAGGTAAAAACAAGATTGAAAATACTAAATATTATTTTTGAACTACTCGGTAAACTGCTAGAATTCTGAATTAGAAAATAGAAAAACTTTATGAAAACATATGTGCTCATGTTTGAAAATATATGAATGCTTGAAAAGATTAGTAGAATATCTTTGGCATATATAAAGGCCATATACATTTCACTACTGATTTCTTTCATAAGGAAAGTTGGTATTTAGGAATTTTATCAAATTTATCTTAGACCGTAACATAAAATGTTTAGAATTTAAACACCAAAAAGAGATGAATAGTGATGCTCAATGACGTAATTAGGAATGTAGTAATATAGTGTGTTATAACTTTATTAAAATTTTACAACATCTGTAGTGTGCTCAGCGCATGTGTCAGCTCTACTGTCTTCCTCCTACTTTAACTGCCTGCCATATCTCCAGTAGTTTATAAGCCACCATTTTTTTTCTCACACTTCTGGAATCTGTGAAGACCGTATCAAGTCGCCAGCAGATTTGGTACCTGGAGAAGTTCTCTTAGAATATAACAGCATCAGACTGGGTACTAGAGACCCAAGTTAGCCAAAATTTAAGAAATAGGCAGTCTCATTGTACAGCTAAATCACTAGATGTATGTATGTATGCCATAACTGTACAGAGAGCTGCATTACAGCATTTTAAAGTGCTATGTGCATATCATATACTTGTGATTTAAATTATGACATGAGTTATTATTCACAAGTAACAGAAAGTCTTTAAAGCAATATTTGTTTATGACTAATACCTATAGGGATCTTTAAAATACACAGGCAATGAAAAGCACTGTCAAAGTAATAATTTATGCGTCAAGAGTATCTGATTTTCATTTAAAGCAATTTATACTCATTTAATTTTAAGTATTCTGAAGATGAGCAGATAGAAAACTTTTCCTATATACTTCATGCACTTTGAATTGCATGCTTAATATAAACACTTTATAATAGTATATTACTTACTATCTATTGTGTTTTATGGTTTATAGGGCAGTTTAAAGATTGAACAGTGTCATGGATGTAGTATTTGCAGGTCAAGCATGAGAACCATAAAATAGGTCTCTAATAGCAAACAAACAAACAAACATCTAGACATTTATTTCAGCCCACCTGTAAAGAAGAGGAAGGAAGTCCCTGAATCAGACTAACAAGACAAGCCAAATAAGAAAGCTCTGAGTTCATTAAGAGACACTACCTCAGAAACCACAAGGAATAACCATGGGAGAAAAGGGTAGGACACCACGTACATGTATATATACCTGCACATATGTACCCCAAACATGGGAACACACACACACACACACACATACACACACACACCACAAACACAGTATATATGCATGCAAAAATGTAGACTTGCTTAAAATGTCATCACTTATTATTTGTTTCATGATTGTACAGTCAGTACCAATTTCTGAGATTTGAATGTTTTGAACACTTACACTAAAATGCATGCTATTGTACTCCTGTCAGACTGTAGAGTGTTTTAAAAGGGATCATCTCTTTTGATGAACATTGCTGAAGTTGAAATTACTAGTTTATGTTAATAGTTTTCAAGGTTGAGTGGTTAAAAAAAAGAGCAAAATACATGATAATTATGTAGAGTGTTTTATACCAACCTTGTTTTGAGAGAAAAAATTATATTATTCCATGACTATACTTGAAATCTTGCAGTGGTCTATGATAACATGTAATATTAGCAGTGTTTTAATATTATATGAATGAATAATCCAATATCCCCAACCTGTAGAATGTATCTTTATAGTTTCCATGTTAACACAATTGAATGGGAGCCTCTTTGTTACTAAACATAACATAGCATCGTGAAAACAAGTTCTGAAGGCTAGTATTAGGACTTTACGAGATGCCGTTTAAATGCCGGATGAAAAAAAGGTAACTGTGGCTATCCAACACATGCTTTCTAGTCCTCTATATTTTGTATCTTTCTTTGGTTCCCTATCAAGGAGAGGCCTGTTGTCATCCACTATCCTTTTCAGCTGTCTGTTAGCTCCTCTCTCTTGATTGAGACAGTTAACCTGGCTCCTCAATCTCATGCTCCAGCAAAGTTATGTCCATGTTTAAAAAAAAAAACAAACAAACAAACAAACAAAAAAAGAGGATATACTGTTCATACATTGGAGGTCCTGTGACTGTTCACAGCCACCAGTGAGTCAGAGGAAGCACTTAATTAGATAGACTGAATATGTCACTTGTCTATTGAAAGATCTGTTCCTTCTGCTATAAATTCAGTCTCCGGTTTCCTCAGTATCTACTGCTATATAGAGACACTACTCACGATGTTATCAAACTGTACTTACTGTATGTAAAGGTATGTAGTCTATGTGGAAGTTGGTCAGGATCTTTTTGTCCTTAATGGCTTTCTTTTCTTCTTAATAGGAAACTGGTTACTGCCGGATTCTGATCCATTAGTCCTTCCCTCCCTCCCTCCCTCCCTCCCTCCCTTTCTTCCTCCTTCCCCCATTTCTTTCTTTTTTCATCTAACTACATAATGGCAGCTACAGTAAAGTACATTAGTGAAGGGAAGCCAATGGCCAAAAGCCATTTGTTCACTAATAAAAAGCTCCCAATTAATTGTATGTTTCAATAAACTGAATCTGATTTTTTCTGTTAGTGTTCAATTGGCTGGGATTTTGTTGTTGCTCCTGTCAATTTTTTTTCTTTTCTGAGTTAAAATTGTACATTCCAGAGAGGTTGGAGTGTTGTTCATTGCAGAAAGCATCAAGAAAGA
This sequence comes from Acomys russatus, assembly GCF_903995435.1. Taxonomy (NCBI): domain Eukaryota; kingdom Metazoa; phylum Chordata; class Mammalia; order Rodentia; family Muridae; genus Acomys; species Acomys russatus. Next base: position 47,387,366 of record NC_067158.1, read on the forward strand.
GGACTATCATTTTGTTATATAACAAGTCAGACTAGTACCCAGTGTGTTTGTTTGTTTCTCTATCCTTGCTATGGACTTGTTCATTACTAAACAGAATGTCAGTAGCAATAATATAGATTGATTGTTTTAATTTATTTATTCCATTTACATCCCCACTGTAGCCCTCTCCCTCCTCTCCTCCTAGTCTCACTCTCCCTCCCTCTTTCCTCATCCCTCTCCTATTCCTCAGAATATGGGAACCCCATCCACCCATCTGCCCACTCACACCATCTCATCAAGTGCCTTCAGGACTCAGCAAGTCCTCTTCCACCATTTCCTGGGAGGAAGCCATGGTAGGGGAAAGTGGTCAAAAATCAGGCAACAGAGTCCATGTAAGGGATAGCCCTGTTTCCCAAACTAACGGAACCACATGAAGCCTGAGCTGTTCATCAGCTACATCTTTGTAGGGGGCCTACATTCAGGGTCCTTGATTGGGTCTTCAGTCTCTGTGAGCTCCTCTGGGCACTGGTTACTTGGCTTTGTTGGTCATCTTGTGGAGCTCCTGTCACCTCTAGGTCCTTCGTAACAATATTTCTGTTGGAATGTTAATCTTGCATGCAAAATAATCATCTCTAGAGAACACAAATCAGGGGCTGGACAGAAGGTTCAACTTTTCAGAGCATTGTCTATGGGTTCAGAGAATCTGGGTATAATTCCCAGCAACTGCATGGCAGCTCACAGCTGTCTGTAATTCCCAATCTAAGGGATCAAATGCTCTTATACAGATGTACTTGCATGCAAAATATAAATGCACATAAAAGTGAATAAATATTTTCTCAATTATAAAAAAGGAAAGACATTAGCTTTGTCTTAAACTGGGTTAGGCAGGTGTTTTTTGTTTGTTTGTTTGTTTCTGAGACAGGGTTTCTCTGTGTAGCCTTGGCTTTCCTAGACTAGCTTTGCAGACTAGGCTTCGACCATGGCCAAACGAGTAATGGTACATAGTTTTCCTCAATAGATAATAAAATTTCAATAGAGTGATTAAAACTTTTGTGAAAACAATGAACACCAATTTCATACTACTAATAATGGAGGGTACAAAAAAATCCAGGCTTTTGGAAAATCTTCTATATTATTCACCAAAGCATACCCAAATAATTAGAATATTGCTGTATTTATTCTACAAACTTATATGTAGATGAATAGTGTTCTATGATATAATTTCAACTAGTAGAACAGCAAAGATATTTAAAGTAAATTTAGGTAGACATTAAAAAGGTCAGATTAATATATCTTATAAGCAGGTGTGTGATGATAATGTCTGATATACATCTAAGGTAGTGCATATTACAGGTAGATATTCCCAATTGTGTCTGTTTTACCATCTCCAAACTACTATACCTTTATAAGAATTACACATGCCCTTATTTATTTTGTTTATTTTGCTTTCATGTCAGAATGAGAGCAATATGTATGTTATTAACTAACCTACAGAAAAATTTTGAGCAGTCTTTTGCATGTTTGCTTTATTTTTTATCTGTATTTGTGTGTGTGTGTGTGTGTGTGTGTTGTTGTTGTTTGAAATATCTCTCTCCCCTTCTATCTCTGCTCACCTCCTAAAGATGTAGGGATATCGAAGCAAGTATCCATGATTTATGGCTCTAAAGCAGTTTGGTGACAGACTCTCTTTAGCGGTCATCATATTCATCTGGATTTATGTGACACTGAGGCGGGGACTGTAGCAAAAGAAGATACCTAGTTTGTACTTTCAATCTATCAACAATTGAAAACTCTATCAGTGCTTTGTTTTCCCACTAATTCTAAGCGAACGCACCTCATCTGTGCATGCATCATGAAATTCTAGGTTTTATACCACAGACATCCGTAGCTTTCCATCCACTCTTATCAGCAAGAGTGAATCTCGGTGCACAATAAGGAGTTTCAGTAGATACGATTTCATTCCGAACTCATAACGTAGCTTAGTATTGTGATGACATGTTTATTTTCCTTTCATTTTATTGTGAAAGACTTCTGGCTAAATCCACTTATATCTGCATTTTGGACTGTAAATTTTGAGAGAGTATTTATTGCAATTTCGTTATATGGATTTGAACAGGCACAATATTCTTACTGTGAAATTGGAAAGCAAATGAAATATAAAATGATATTTGTTTAAATTTTTTATTGGTTCCAATGCCGCTTAGTTGTTGTTGCTGATTTGGAGCGATACTCAAATACTGGGCTGCCTGAGACTTTTTTCTCTGTCATGTTTTTCCCCTTTAGGGCTCTAACTCACCATGAGAGAGAAAAATAAACTCTATAAATGTATGAATTAGCTTGTACTTTGAACATAAAAAGAAAATGTCATCTTTGGCACAATAAAGGACTGCTTTTTTTCCCTTTTAGTTTACATATGATGAGTAATTTGATCAATTAGGTACAGTAAGACCACATTAATTTAGACTAATTATGTGGAAAATTTTAATGAAGGAGTGGAAAATCTGACAAAGATTTAAAGAAGGATGTACTTTTTAGAATATTTACTTTGTCTCTGAAAATAGTTAATTAAACCATAATTTTTTGATGAAATACATTACTTTTAATGTAAGAATATGATTTTTTTTGCAATTTACACACATTTTGCACATAAAAAGAGACCAACACAATTTTGAAATGTTAGCCAAACAATTCTCACCTCTTCCTTGCCCCCTACCAGCCTTTTTCACACTAGTAAATTGCCTCTCAAACTTCTCTTTCAGTGACACTACAAATATTTAAAGGACCTTGAAAATGTAAGATAAACATCCACTCATTTATTGCTTCATTCAATCAAGATTATTTTGAGTGTGATAGTCTACTAAGTCAGAAAAGAGAAGCTCAAGACATTTTTGCTCCTATTTAAAAATGATGATAGAAGGTTAACTTAGGGAAATCTGGATATAAAATGCATGTTAATCTGATATCTTTTAATTCCTAGTATTAGATAAATAGTTACTCTCAACCTTTTAATTGAAGTAAGATATGTGATGTGTATATTGGTTGTATATCTTTCTCTCAGTTACAGACTTTTAAAACAGGAATAGAATGCCATAATTACAATTTTTTCCTTACCTGAAGCTGTGTAAATTAATAATTTTGATCTTAATGGTTGAGAGTAATGATAATTAGGTAAACTGAATTAAACACATATGGCTGTTTATCTCTCTGTAGTAAACTACATAGGTCAATGTTGTAGACTAATAAAATCAATTTAATTTACATTTCTGTAGTGATATCGGGGAAATGGTAGGGAAATTGCTCCTGGGTTGTTTTGAGAAATCATTTAGTACAATTCACCTGATTCGTTAGTAATAATGTGGCACATCTTCAGAGCTTGAAGAGTTTCATAACCTCTCAATCCTCTAGTGGTCTGTCTCATTGATGTAACCTCCAGTGTACATGGGAAATAGTGACCTCCTATTTGCCCAAAGGTACATTTTGTTGTTAAATCCTAATAAGAAATTTGAGAGGTTTTCTAATTTTCAGTAAGATAAATGGACATTAAAAAAAAAAAACAGAGGTCAGTAAATTTGAGTTAATCTGTCCCTGGTTACTAACCTAAATGTAGTCCCATGGGAAAAGTCTCGAAGGAAATAAATGGCCATGGATTACATTTGAGGGCTTTTCTTCTTCTTTTCCTTTCTGTCTTTCTTTTTTGTCAGAGGATTTGCTTGATGTAGACGTGAACCCTGGGATCTTCATCAAACTGAAGAAGGGTTTTGAAATATCATTCCAGGATAGAATACTTGGCCCTAATGAGGAAAGAAAGTCCTTCGGTTTTATCTCCAGCACTGGGGGGAGAGGGGGGGAGGGGAAGAAATGTAAAACAACCCGAAAGAGGTCTAAAATTATAGCTGACATTTGTGTTCTGAGACTCAGTTCATTCACCTGTTAAATATGGTGCTACACATCAAACTGAAGTGTCACTGAGGTTGGATCCAGTTAAGGTTTTTAAGGCAGAGCACATAGGTATAGTGAGGTAGAGGACATCTGTGAATAAGATATCAGATCATCGTGAATGTCATTTTTCACTTTGCAGGTCACAGATATCTACAGAGTGCTTAGGAAAATAAATCTCTGGCCCGATTACAAACCTATAGAAGGCCAAGCTTGTAATGGTGTTTGGGGCCGAAGTCTCCGCGTTTGACAAGTGCCATCGTATTCCTGCTGAGATGGCGAGGAACTAATGCACCTTACTATCTAGCCCATGGTTCTTATTAAACACCTTTACATTAACAAAGACCATGGAATGGAATGAAGTAGAATGGAATGAGAGTTGTCAAAAATAATGCAAACCGATGTTCCCAGGCAATGACAGAAAATCCTGCCTCAGGAAACTTACCTCTCATGTGCTCTTGAAGAGGATATGAATCAAAAGTTTATTTCTTCCTGTCATCCATGGCTTTTTTTCAAAGACATTGAAACCCTCTACACTGAGTTGTGTTATATTATTTTTGTGAATGACTTTGCAGAACAATGCAAATTCTTAGATATTTCTGTCCCAACCACTTGAAATGTAGCTAAACTCACCTTATAGCAGATGACACTTGGCCTGTTGCTACATACAAAATTTGTAAGAATAAACTTGTCATTCACAATATTTTTCTGTGGAATAGTCAGCTCTTACCTCATTTTCAATTAGTATATTATCCCCGTTTCTCAAGACACATCGCAGGATGCATGTCTGTTTGATTTGGAGCAGGAAGTTTTTTTCAACTGTTGCTGCTTTTATCCAAGTTGTTCAGCTTCCAGGCATCAGTGACGTGTCTTCTAGGAGGACCTCAACACACCAGGTAGTTGCCAAGGTCTCTTCGTTGGGTTCTTTCAGCTGCTGACTCTATCCTTTCAGTACTGTTTCTTTAACTTTCTCAGCATCCTTTAAAAAAAAAAAAAAAGAGGACCCAGTTAGCTGTGGCTTGATTTACACTACCTTGTTGCAAAAATCCTTATCCGGCAGTGGGCTGGGGTGGCAGAGGTTATGGCTGAAGTTGAATCCTTATCCATTGTCTGCCATAAACATCATCTCACAGCCATAAGAATAAGGATATTGATGATAATAGGAGCCAAAGAATATGCTCATTGTTTTATAATTTATATAATGATTTATTTATTTATTGTTTTTTGAGACAGGGTTACTCTGTGTAGTCTTGGCTGTCCTGAACTCGCTTTGTAGACCAGGCTGGCCTCAAACTTACAGCAATCCACCTGCCTGTGCCTCCCTTAGTAACCTGGAGAAGATATTTTTTTTAAATCCACCAAGCACTTTATATTCTGAATGGATGGCTAGAGGCTCTCTGAATATTGGACAATCTCTTGAGCAATTTCCAGGAAACTGAGATTGTTATATTGTTTAAGACAAATCCATCAGTTACAGCACAGGTTGCCTTTATATTTAACTTTGGAAATTGAGACAGAAGTTAACTTGCCTTGTATCATAGAACTAATAATGAATAGAAATACAAGGTAAGGTGTGAACTTTGGGAACTCAAGGCCTGTTACTTAGTTGCTGCTGCAATGGAAAGCTGAAGCGTTGACTGCTGGTATACAGAGTGGCTCCCACCTGAGAAAAGAGGAGTGAAGTTCCTGTCATCTTCCTTCTCAGCCTGCTCAAAATCCTACTAAAACTCAGCGAAATATCTCTTGGAATCTGCATCAATCATCAAAGACTTCCTTATGGCACACATGATTGTTTTAGGTTAATTGAGAATAATTGTGCTAACTGAAAAATCAATACAGACTGTAGTGAACAAGCTCAAAAATATACTGTCATTATTGCTACTGTAGTTATTTATGAATCAAACATGGATGTCACAGGATAAAGGAAACACAGTTTGTCCTAGGTGGTTGTGATATAATCAATCACTAGAAAGATTTGAGATATTAAGAAGAAAGAGAAAATTTTATGTATGTGTATTAGTAGAAATATGAGAGGTCTGGAGGAGGTGGGAAGGGCATAGTTTAGAAATGCTTCATATAATGCTACTTAGTGGAAACATGCTAAAACGGTGTCCTACGCTTAGAGGGGACTTGAGCCTTTACCATATAAAAACCATGCCAGAAATGACAGTAACTGTTAGTAATGTGAGAAATCAAACTCTCACTAGTCCTTCATGATTGGTAGGTAATTACAGAAAAAAAAAAAGCTTTAATGTCTCTTGATAAGTGTTAGATAACTTCCTGAAGAGAAAGATTCCCTTAAAAAAACACATCTTGGTAGTCCAATGTCAGCTAATAACTAAAAGCTGATTAGTCATTCTGTGTCTGAACAAAATCCCAAGCTGATTTTAATTACAATTTACTTTTCTTAGAATGTATTAGCAGTACCAAAAAATAGCACCTAAGCCATCTTCCTGATGCAGAAATAATGTAAATGAGATGAGATATTCATTCAAGTTTTCTTGCACTTTTCTCAAAATATAGACGATGTACTCTCAAAACAGTTGAGACATTTTATAACATACCACACTCATGATGAGACCATTAAACTAGAGATGATACCTTCAAAAGCTCACAGAAAGAGGAATGTGGAAATATACTTAACTCGGCATAGGCTTATAAATACATGATGATTGAAAACTGAAATTTAAGCAGCAGCCAAGGCAAATTAAAACTGGACTAATTTCCTATTTCATTTTAGGACTAGAGTGGATTTTCCAACCCTGCTGACATAGTTACTCAACTCCAGCCTCTAGATGTGTCTAGAATGTAGTCTGGCCATTAATATTTTATTTAACATATTTATTTATATTTTAGCCTCTCATTAATATTTTATTTAATATACGTAGTTATTTTTAGTGACTCTGATATATAGTCTGTTCTTTAAACAGCTGACATGCATAAAATAAGTCAGTAAGTCTACCTGACTTCAAGAAAATGTCTGAAGCTCAGGTGATGGAAACTACAGTAAATCTTTTCCTTAGACTTGGGTTAAATTTAACAACTGCTGTCTACAGGTAATTCCTATCTCATGTTCTTTTTTTTTTTTTCTTTCTTTCTTTCTTTCTTTCTATCTGAAAGAACATGGGGAAAAACTCTGTTATTGTTAGCTAAAATAATTGACTTATTTTCCTTAGAATGGGTTTCTGATGTAGCCCACATTATCCTAACATTGTTTTCTTTTTTTTTCAACTAAGCTGGTCTGTGCTATAAAGCATGGCTTAGCTACACAAGTGGTCTTATCAACATATGCAGGAGTCTCACTGACTGTTTATCAACTGCTCAAGTTCAGCCAAGGCCACATTACTGCCCGATGAGTAAGAGCCCATCTGTGGATCACTCAGCAGCTGTGTGAGGGTGGGTGCATTCTCTTTATGGGCATTGGCATCTTCTGTGTAATGCGGAGTAACGAGAAGACTTACTGTAGAGTACTAGTGCCAGTGAGTGATGTCTGAATGAACACAGAGTAGCAGACAGTGAGTATTAGAGCATATCACCAAGCATTTACGTGTGTGCACATTATCAGGGGTGTTGTTAAGGAAGGCCCCCTTCTTCCAGTGCTGCCTGAAAATTGTCAGCTCTGACTACTAGCTACAGCTGGGCTTCTCTTTCTTCTGAATAGCTGTTCCAGTATGTTCACATCATTTCTAGATATACCTGTATTTTTTTTTAATTTTAGAATTTCATCAGATTGATTGCAGTTAAAAATGCTATTCTTAATTTAGTACCTGCAAGAATACAGAAGTTTTCACAAAAAACTGAAGGTAATCATAAAAAGTGAAGACGATCTTGTTCTTCTCCCAGAATAATAGTTATTTACGTGTTTATTATTACTACTATTTATTAATATAGGAAAAGCTTGTGATGGGATCCAACGGGACAGAAACACCAGTGATTCAAACACTTAATTATATTTTACATTTTACAGTTTATAGATGGCACATATGTTGAAAGTTTCCCACTTCTAATGTGAAAATTGAAGTAATATAATATGTGGGAAAGGGCAATGTTTATAAACCTAATGAAAATGATGTCAGGGTTAAATACAGTAATCTCACAGACTCTTAAATTACACCTCGTCAAATATCTGATAAATGTAATGTTAAAGCAGAATGTTAAACAATAGTACTGATAAGGGATAATTGTTCTGTGCTTGCCTCATGGGTTTGTTTTTGTCACATGCTTTACAATGTCCATCTGCCCAAAGTTTAATTCAACCACCAACCTTAATAAGATGCTATAAAAAATAAATTATTTTTGTAGTACTGGGCATTTGAATAAGTTATGCTGAAAATCGGGGAGCTAGATTACTTTACCAAATATGCCTGAACTTTGAGCTCTAGGATTTTATGAGCTTTTTATATGATAATCGATCACCTAAATGTCTCAGCTGGATCACAGATAACCATACTTCCTACAGAACCACAAAATGCCAACCTTTGATTCTATTTAGTGAATTTCTTTCTTTTTATTCTGAAAAGCTCAAGCTTCTCATATATAGAGTTCATTCCTATAATATATTCATTTTTTAAAGAATAAATAAAAAGAGAAAGAATATAGGAAAGAAATAGATGTACAACTATGGAATGGAAATTACTGTTAGACACTCATGATTTAATAGCCCTCCTGTATAGAGTACAACATTCTTGAAATCAAGGTACTCAGTATAATCAACTTCATTGTTTTTCTTTCCATTTTAGTGTGCTAGGAAGAAATTATGTCTTCTGATTTCATAGACCGGTTTCAAAGCTCCCTAAAAATCTACAAAACATAAACACCTCATATATGTATGCACTTCACTGTTATTGCTTACTGATCGATTTATTTTACTCATTAAATTTTTTCTTTACAAGGAGGAGGTTACTATATATACACACCTAAGGTGCATCATGCCTCAGACCACATAGTGACTTCAGAGTGCCCATTTTATACTTTCTTTCCTACAATGAAAGTCTGCTATTCTGATTTAATTTTTCTTAATAGTATACTGGACAGCTAAAACCTCTGCTAATTTTTCCTCACCCAGTGTGCCAGGGTCTTGGTTGCTCTTCATTTGCTTGTTTTTTTTTTTTTTTTAAATAGTATTTTCACTGTGTTATGATGACAGTCATATGCTTGTTTGTATATCTGTAATCACATTACCTGGATGGCAAAAAGAGGAGACAACAACAGCTTTAAGGCCAAGTTGGTCTACATAGTGAGTTTCAGGCCACCCAGGGAGGTATAATGAAAAATTTTCTCCAAAAGACAAAACAAAACAAAACAAAACCAAAAACAACTGTAACAAACACACAAAACAAAAAATTAAATACACACATAAGATTATAAAGATGACCTTTGTAGGTTATATTACACTACTCAAATCAATACGCTCACACAGATTATATATATATATATATATATATATATATATATATATATTTGTTGTTACACTATATATATATGTTATATATATATATATATATATGTTGTTACACTATAATTTCTGGAATGACATGTTTTGCCTCAACATTTTAATACTAATGTAAAGTCAATTGAGCAAAAACTTTCATCACAAATGTGAAAATCAACTTGGCTGTTTTCTGTCTTCTCTCCCTCCCATACTTGAGGTCCATGTAAGACCTTCTGTGTAAATGTTTAATTGCTATGGAACCAATTACTATGGACACAATGGCTAAAACAATGCAAAGCATTTCTTTATTGCAGGAAAACCAAATGTACCTAAGCAGGTTAAGAGCCAGTGGCCTGGCAAAGCAACACACATCCAAGAAGCTCTAGGACCAACGTGCTCTCTTGATTCTAGCAGATTCTGGAGGTCACCTGTGTTCCTGAAGTTCAGTCTCCTGTTTCCATTATCTAAGCAATGGGAAGGGAACAGAGTTCTAGCTACACTTTCATCTCTTCTGGGCCTTATTCCTCCTACATCAAATAGCCTTTGTGAATGCAGTGGACACACTCAGATAATCCAATTGTACCTCCCCACTTGAAGGTCAGTTCATTGGCAAATGTAATTCTATTTGCAACCTCAATTCTCCGCTACAAGTAAGGCCACACAGTCATAGCTTCCAGCCTTTGGAATATGAACTTTATTAAGAGATCATTCTTTTTTCTGTCTTTCTCTTTATTTTTCTGCCTTTCTTATTCCTGGTTTTGTTTTGCTTCTGCTTTTGTTTTTTCTAATCACTTGACTCAGGCTCAGGAATAAATTTAGCATATGTCAGTGAATGTATTGTTCTATGTCATCTGGTAGATTTTCTTTAAAAAGTATTCAGATAATTAAGATGAAACAAACAAGTAAAAGAAGCAAGAATGACCTGTGCAGTGGATTGGCTCCAAAGTTAGGCTCCGTTCTGTTTCATCATTCAAAGGCTAAATAACCCTTCAGAGATTTTCTCTACTTTTCTGACTTGATTCTGCTTGGACCAATGGTTTCTCACACTCAGAAAAGCTATCTAAGGACACGAACCTCCATTCCATACAATATGAACATGCAAGGATTTAAATGTATATATCTCCTTAAACAGATTTCACCAGGTGCAGTTTAGATGAAGTGTCTAAGACAGAAAAGGGAAAAAAAGAGAGAGAAGAAAATGGAGCATCTGCTTGAGTGGCTCTGAAAATGCATATTTCATTTCCCTTCATTTCAATAAGAGAGAATTGACTGCAGAGCTTCCGCCCCAGGCCCCTGTCTGTGCTGCTGTGTTTTACAAGGTAGCTTTTCAAAGCATGTTTTTTTGGTTGCTATTTATGTGTTTATTTCTCGTGCTTTAACATTTACAAACCTGGCCAGTCCTGCTGGAATTCCCCTTGGTTCTTCAGCACTGCTCCCATGAACCGCTGCAGACTAGCTCCAACTGTGTAATTTACCACGCTGGTTTATCGATTTCATTCAGCTGTTTCTGGAACTCTATAGGTGTGTAGTGCAGTCATGCAAAGCAAACAAGAAGCAGGAGAACCAAGCACGATTATCACAATGCCAGAGTGAAAAGTGTAAAATAAAAGAAACCTTTGCTTGTAGTTTGTGAAAGCTTTTGAATGATTAATCTACACCTCGCCCAACTGAGTTTAATGACTGAATTTACCAGCTGTAGACTTTTCTGCCCAGTGGTAGGCACAAAACAAGTGTTTAATAAGTCTTTGTTAGATTGAATGCCATTGTAAAGGGAGTATTTTTCTCATTGGTTGCCTGTCAATATTCTCCTCTCCTTACCTAGGACCCCCCGCCATTTGCCTGATTTCCAAGTAAATGTCAGCAAAGAGACTTCGAAGGGGATGTGTCTCAAGTGAATTGTGGACTGCAGTCCAATGGTGGTCCCCCATGCATTCCTCTCTGTGTTTTACTCCAGCGCCTGCTATTACGATGATACATCTCAGAGATGTTTATGCTTTCACTGTTTGCTCATAGTAGGGACACATTTAACGTCGTATTGGGGCCTTATGAAGAAGGGACAAAGAAGAGGTGGTTTCAGAGGCTAAGGAAGATGTAGGCAAGCATCTTTTATAAGCAGGACTTAGAAAATGTTCACTAAGATGTTAAGCATGAAGGAAGCTTGCCATCTTTGTAACTCATTAATATAAATAACCAAAATGTTGATTACCAAGCATATTTTAGCTTATGATGTGTTAAATAAGTGCATCCCAAATGTATTAATATTTTTAAGATTATGAAGTATAAGGACTTTCCTTTTAATTTTTTATTAATTTATTCTTGTTACATCTCAATGTTTATCCCATCCCTTGTATCCTCCCATTCTTCCCTCCCTCCCATTTTCCCCTTATTCCCCTCCTTTATGACTGTTCCTGAGGGAGATTACCTCCCCCTGTATATGCTCATAGGGTATCAAGTCTCTTCTTGGTAACCTGCTGTCCTTCCTCTGAGTGCCACCAGGTTGGCCCAGGGGTCCCGCTCAAACTAAGGCACCAGCCAAGGACAATACAGGTGGTAAACTTTAAACCCCTACCCAGATCTAGCCAATGGTCAGAACATTCTCCACAGTTGAGTGGAGAGTAGGATATGACTTTTTCATGTACTCTGGTGCCTCACATAAGAACTTTCTTAATGGGTGAACAAAGTTTATTTTTAAAATCATATATTCCAACCATTTAATCACTGACCCAGCACATAGATTCTTTTAGTTCAACACAATTGTACAGTTAGAAAAAAAATATAAAATAACTGTGCTAAAACTCATTTTGAGTTGAAGACACTAGACTGAAAGACCTATCACTGTCCCATATTACATACTTAATACTGGGCCAGTCTTCAAATGCAATGATATCAAATTTACAGGTCAGAACTATTTTCTAAAAAGAAAAAAAAAAGAAAAGAAATTAAAAAATATGTTACTTTGTGTTATTAATTATTATATATGGTGTAACAGTTTAAACTATATTCAAGTACTGTTAAAATGAGGGTTTATGGAAGCTATAAATATATTAAAATCTAGAATAATGAGACAAATAATCATTCAAAAGAAAAATTGCTGCATATTGAAACAATAAGATTTGTTTGATATGATTACAAATATGTTTTTTAATCATTTGCTAGAATAATGCTACTAAATAGCATTTTCAACTTTGCACTTCAGAGAATTAGAAAACAGAACTTATTTTAACCCTCCCCAAATCATTAACAATTCACAGTGTTGGAAATCTTGATGTAAGGAAAGCCATTAAAGAAAGAGGCCAAGGAGGGGAATTCTCGTCCACTGTGCATGAAAGAAGGCTGCTAGGGCTTTATGACATCCGCAAGAAGGACCGGAATGTGGCTTTGGATACAGAATGTGCTGTGAGATCCAGTAGATTAAAAACTGCTGCAGGGGGTAAAGTGAAGTTCAAATGTCAAATCATGGATGGGACAGATTTTAGAGAAAATACAGAGCTCACTAATTGGGCCAGGATTTTTTTAAACTGAAAATTCACATAATATATTCTGATTACAGGTTCACAGCCCCTTCTCCTTCCAGACTCCCCCCCAATCTAACCAACTCCACGTTTCTCTCTCTCATACACTGTAAAGTTAACAAAACAGATTTTTTTTTTAAAAAAAGAGAAAAACAAACACACACCCAATTGCAAAACCCATAAAGACACAAAGTTATAAATCATATTAAATAAGCATAGTATCAGGAAGATTTTTTTAAACCCCAAAGAAAGCAATATGAGAAAAAAATCTATAAAGAACATCATTAGGTTTGTTTCCTGTTGGGCCAGGATGTTTTTGTACTTAGCTGTGATGCAAGGTACGTGGCAATGAGGAGCCTGTGGTAATCCACAACCCTCAAAATGTACATACCGAGGATTAATGTTATTTTAAAACATTGCCTGTATTTATTTTATGTATATAGGTGCTTTGCCCACATATATTCATGTGCACTATGTGTCTGATAGCCCCAAAAGTTAGAAGAGGACATCAGATGCAATAACAATGGAATTTTGGATGGTTGTAAGCCACCCTGCATGTGATGAACACCCAACCCAGGTCTTCTGAGAGAGCAATAAGTACTCCTAACTGCTGGAATATCTCTCCAGACCCCAGTTAACATTAACATTTTAGAAAAGAAAACAAAAATAAATAATGAATAGTGAGAAGGCCAAATTGTCAATACAACTATTTCCTAGTAGTTGTTTTCAAAAATTCAAACCCTATTTTTAAATTAATATTATAGGAAACACACACATACAGACACACATTTCACTAACACCATTACCTACAGCAGCACAAAAAAGAAATGTAGCAAATATTGGCAATACCACTATTTATACTTACTTAATCTGTAGACATTATTCAAAGATGTATTATTATACCAGGTTTTATATTAAGTAATTTGTAGAATCAGGCTTCTAATATGCTCAAGAAGGTCTTATGCTTGATACTTGTGTTCAAGTTACTAGAAATTTTAATTTGTAAAAACTAAAGTTCTGTCAGGTGAAACGACTTTCCTCAAACCATGATGAGAATAAGGCCAAGGTTAAGATTTGATTATAGTATTTTTCTGGTGTAGATTCCAAGCATGTTTTCATACATAATACATACTGGTGACTTGAAAAATAATTGATGAGCAAAGAAATTCAGATAAGTGGATTTGTATACCATGGTGGATTTAAGGTGTTTTGTTAAATTAAAAAATAGACTTTGGGCTCTTTCTTTCCCATTCCCTCTCTGTCTGTCTGTCTCTGTCTCTCGTGTCTCCTCTCTAGAGTTGCTCTCTTGTTCTACACTTTCCCCAATAAAGCTCTTGCCCTAAAAAATAAAAAGTAGACTTGAAAGGTTCTCAATGAGAGTGACTTGCCAACATTCTTGTAGTGATACCATAGGAGGCTGGCTCCTACATAGTTTAAATAGTATTCTGAAGCATGATGCTTCATGTTCCATAAAGAATGAAAGTAGAAGCCAGAAGAAACTGACACAGACCTTTATTCACCACTCAGGATGCAAAGGTGGGTAGATCTCTGTGAGTCTGAGGCCAGCCTGCTCTACAAAATAAGTCCTAGGGCTAGAAAGAGAAACCATGACTAGGAAAACAAAACAAAACAAAATGAGAGGGAGGGAGAGAAGGAACAAGGGAGAGAGGGGAGAGAAAGAGAGAGAGAAAATGTGGGAAGTGGGTAGTGGAGCTGGGACAGATGCCAAAATAAGACATAATGGGAGAAAAATTTACATCTAATATGCCTAATGAATAAATGAATATATTTAATAAAAATTTTAAAAAGCTTTTCAAGGATTTAGTTATTTTATATGCACCTAAAATATACACAATACACTTACTTGTATTTGGGGATCTCAGACCCAGTGGGTACATCTACAATATGACTCCTGCATATAAGTCTCTGGGAGTAGAAGTATCATACATACATACATACATACATACATACATACATACATACATACCAGAGGACCTGCAGTATGCTGGGAGATTTCTGTCTCCTGGATATAACAAGAAAGCTATATTCATGATACCTTAACTATTTGGTTGACTAAACAAGACTTCATCAATAGTAATGACAATAGACATGTCAATAGAAAGGGGAAGTCTCACTGGGAACCACTCTTACTCCTACAAAATGAACTACAGGCAACTAATAACTGTTGAGAGGAAGCAAGAATTAGCCTTTCTGAGGGATGAGACTCAGAATTAGTTGTCCAACACAAAGCAGTTAGCCCTGAAATCATACATAGACAAGCTATATTAAATGAACTCATCAGGTTGTATATAAGTAGCAATAATAATAGTAATTTGAGAGAAAGTGAGGAAGGACATTTATAGGTTGAATGCAGGACAATAAATGGAGAAATGATGTAAATATATTTTAATTTAAAAAAAAATAGCAAAATGGAATAGTAAAATAATTCCTGTATGGTAGATATTAACTTATATATTACTGATAAAAAATCATTGTGTATTTTCACCATCTCAAAAGAGTGGAGTACAAGAGCATGTATATGTTTCAGTTTCATTGGGCACTAATGATGGGATTTCATCTTGCAGCAACATTTTATCTGAAAAAAATTCATCTTATGTAGTTAATCTTATTACAAGACACTGATGTACTCTATGTCTAAGAAATATTTAAGGTATAAAATATTTAAGCATCCATTATTTTTTCATTATTCTTGAGAGAACCCAATATGTAAGAAATTCAATTTATGAATCTATCTTTCAGAGAGAGGGGACTGTAAGGTATTAGTGATCTGATTGGTGGAATGGGAATAAAGTAGGGCTCTGAATAAGGTGGAAAGAAAGGGATAGAGAAGAAGGAAAAAGATTGGTAAAATATCAGGATTCCTGAGAAAAGTCATAGGAAAATGCACTACTAATCAGCTATGTTTTTAAAAGAACCTATATTACATGCAAGTGTGTGTTTAAGTATACACATAGACTTTAACTAAAACCCTCTCATTTGGGTTGACAATGCTATCTTAATTACCCAAAGACTATCTAACAAGAACCTGCACACCAAGTATAAGAAGCCCTCATTTGAGTTGTTTGTCTGGGCTCTCCAAGAGACTCCAAAACCACTCACCTATAGTTGTTCACCTGGTTGCCACCCAGAGGCGCGAGATAGTCCCCTTTCCTGAAGGTACAAAGTTCTTCAGATGCAGAGCCCAGAAGCCCCTGAACTCAAACTGACCTAAATCCCTTCTCCCTGATGACTGACTTTCAGGCTAAGAGAAGGTACCATGCAAGCTTTCAAAGGAGGTACACTCACATATGATTTGAGATTTCCATACACATATACAATATGACTTTATCAAGTTCACTCCTAGTCTCTCCTTTCAGTTCCTCCCACCAGATCTCTCACCCAATTCATGTTCCCTCTGCCTCCCCCTCTGTCCTTTCCCCCTCTCTTTCCACATCTCCCATTCTCCCCTTCTCTCTGAGTCCAGTTGGTCCTGCTATTATCTCATGGATGTAGGGCATTTGCGGGAGCATGGAAAACCTAGGGTTTAATACCAGTGTGTCGCTTAGGGATTAAAACTCTACAGTCTCTTGCTCTTCCCATGTTGACCAGTCTGAGTCCTATTATTAAGTATCACCTCATGCAAAAATGCAGCTTATGTAAAGAGAATTGAGCGTTGCACTAATCTATGAGCAATTTGACACTATATCTATTTAATAGTGTTTGCTGTAGTACTAAGTTCTTCCTAAGGCCCTATGGCCTCCGCAGCTAGGTTGTTCTTGGCCCCACTAACAGGATGTTTTATAACTTCTGTCTTGAGAAGAAAGGCTTAAATCCAATGAAAAGCAGTGGTTTCAGTTCCGTACATGTTTCTTATGTAAATGTTTAATTTTATCTCCTCACTAGAACACTATGGAAAACTGTTAGGAATGGAATGGATCCACAATTCTGTCAGCATTTGGCATATCTTTATTTGGAATGGTTCTTTCAGTAGGTGAAAATATCTGTGCTGCGGGATGTAATGTCTAAAGATATGCATTTTATGATCTCTGTGTTTTCCTCTTGCTGTAGAGGTGGGAAAGTAACAGTCTTTGGTTTGAGAAGAAGACAAATGACTGTCTACAGGGGTCTTTTGTTCATTTTGTTTTGTTTTGTTTTGACTTCATGTCTAAAGGAAGTACCAATATGGCTTATTCAAAGTTGACAACAGAAACTTCCACTCTACCCAGTTGTGAAGAAGAGCAGTTTTACTTTAACAGATTCCTTAATTTTAAAATTTAATTTTAACAATTTCATACATGCATACAGTGTATTGTGAAAATATTCAACCAACCTCCGTTACAGCTTTTTTATTTTCCTCTCATTCTTACATTCTTTGACACTGTTTCTGCTCCTATCTGCAAGTATTACAGTTTTGTGTAAGTCTTCTGTGTGTGACCAGAGGTGCCATGTGTTCATGGCTCCATCTTGTACATCACACCTAGAAGACAGCATTTCATTGCACTCCTCACCGTTCTCCAGCCTGTATCATATCTGTCCTCTCATTTCTGATGTTCCCTGAGTCTTAGATGTGGGGGCAGCAGGGATATAATCTTGTTTCCATAGTAAATAACAACTAGAAAAATAAATTATCTCTGTGATCTTTTTTCTTCTATGTGCCAGTATTTTTCATGCTATTAATAATGAGTAAGACATTTTTACAAATCAAGGCTTAGCAACAAGTCTTTAAAATGAAGTATCTAAGTAACCCACAAACTGGAAAACCGTTTTTGAATAATTGGTTCTAATTTTTCATGACATCTTTGTACGGCACCTTGTACTGGATTGTGTCAGAGTGAGGAATCGCAGCCAAATCTGTCCTTCTGTTTCTTTTTGAATAGTCGGCCAGATAGGATTGATTTTTTTTCTTTATAGTTGTAAATATTGAAAATTAACAATAGTAACATTTTATGGAGTGCAAACATTATCAGAATCCCAAAATACTGTCTTCATAACTAAAGTCTCTTGGAACATGGCTGTCCATTCACTTTTGTGTGTTCAATGACTGTTTTCACTTCACAGCAGCGGTGCTGGGTAACTACAGCAGAGGTCCACACTCAAAGTGCCAAGAATATTTATATTTTGTTCCTTTGTGAAAAAAGGTTTGCCAATAAGAAAATGTGAAAAATACACCAGTTAATAGTGCCTATAATATAGAAACACAACGCATTGTGTTCTAGTACACTTGTTTTTTTTTAAAAGAGTTTGTCCTATAAGTTTGACTGTTTATGTCAAGCATTTTCAACCTTGCTTATTATACTTCCTAATTTTTTCATGAGAGGAAAAAACAAAACACAAAGAGTCTTGCACATTCAGAATGAGTAGTTCTTGCAGTATGTTTTCACCTTGAAATTTAATATTTTTCTAATTTATAAAATCAGAACATAAATATGATGGGTATGGAAAGAGCCTGAGTAGAAATGAAAACTTGAATGAAAGGAAGAGTGTACCTTCTGGCACGAGGAAGCACTGTCTCAGTACTGGAATCATCGTTCTTTTGTAGTAAGTAGCCCTGATCTGTAGAACTAAGAGTATATCTCTGAATTCTTTATTCCTCAAGTGCACATACAAGCAACGGTGTCAAATACAGAAATGCATGCCAGTCAAGAGATAGCTATTTAACTCTCCTCAAATGAGCATTGTAATTAACAAATTCACATGTCTCAACATGAGTCCCTGAGCATCCTTTCATCTGCTAACATGAAAGGAAGACAGGCATTTTGAAGCAGGGAGGAATGTTGAGGCTTCAGTACATGAAGGCACCCCTAAAAAGTTTAAAGACCTGATTAAAGTTTGTTTGAGGTTTCGTCAAAATAGCCCACCACTAATGCACGACAGAACCCCAGGTATGTTTGTTCAGGATCACTCACACAGGCTGAGGATGTTTGCAGATTCATCAAGCATGTGTTCATTTGCAGGGAAAGGTCTCATAGCATTAGAGAGCTCTGCTTTTAATGTAGAATGCAGCCTTCCTCCTCCTCCGGCAAGAGCCTCCTCATGACTGTTTCAGTGCTTTATGACTGACAAAGAGTCATTAGAAGTCTGTTTGATGGACATAACTAAGTGAATTGGAAAAAATAAAAAAAGCCTTTCAGCCCATTCAGAAATAATTGATGTGACGGAGACAGCTGTATGTGAGTTCCAGATAAGGAGACAATTTATGGAGAAACTACTGAAGCTAAAAGGGAAGGTGCAGATTTAAAGTTCCCAATAAAGTTGTCTGTTAGACACAGCAGTATTCAATAAGGAAAAGATTTAACCTGAGGTGCTTTCCAATAGACGGCATCCTTAGGGGCCCATCCTCCTGCAAATAAAATTCCCATAAAGGTATTATCACTAGTTATAACAAATGGACTCTATTGGGAAAGTATCTGAACTCTTAACCCTGTATTGCACTTACTCCTCCACTCTGAGGAATGTGTAAAAGAAGACAGGGCTGATTAAACACCAGTCGCCTCTTTATTTTCCTCAAATTGACCTCTACTTTAGCCAGGAACTATGCATTTTCATTCTGTAGGTTGTAACTTCAAATACTTTGCTCATGTAGAAGTAAGACAAAAATGTTTACAACGGTGTGCTTATAAAGCATCATAAATATATTTTAGGTATGATAGATTATTTAAAGTTGTTCAAACAATTTAGAATGGATACAATAAAAGTTATTGTGTGCATATGTTTTTTTTGTGTTTAGTATTTATTTAGTGATCATTTATTTATTAATTCATTCAGTCATTCACTTTACATCCTGGTGGTAATGCTATTCCTCCTAACCTCCAATTCATACCCTCCCTCCCTCCCCCTTACCCCCTCCACTAGAACTCAGAAAACAGGAGCCACTGTTCTCATCCTCCATAGCTCATCAAGTCCTATCAGGTCTGAGCATGCCCTCTTCCCTGTGCCCTGGCAAGGCAGTCCCACCAAGGAGAAGTAATTGAAAAGCTAAAAAGAGTGTCCAGGTCATAAAGAGACCCTGCTCCCCTTAGTAGGGAACAGACATGAAGACTGAACTTCTCCTCAGCTATATCTTTGTAGGGACCTAGGTTCAGTTTATGCACAGTCCTTTGTTGTTGTCTCAGTCTCCACCTCCCCTATGCCCTGGTTAGTTGGCTCTGTTGGTTTTCCTCTGAAGATTTTGTTACCTCCATGTCCTTTTCTCTTTCCCCCACTTTTCCACAAGGCTCATCTCCCAAAGTTTAGCTGTGAGTCTCAGCATCTGTTTCAAGGGGCTTCTGGCTGGAGCCTCTCAGAGGATAACTCTGCTTGATCCCTGTCTGTAAGCATAGCAGAATATTCTTAATAGTGTCAGGGTTTGGTTCTTTTTTATGGGGTGGGTCCTGGGTTGGTCCAGGCATTGGTTGGACCTTCCCTCCATCTTTTTTTCTATCTGCCCTATCTTTATCTCTACACATCAGGTAGGCAGGGTGAGTTTTGAGTCAACGTTTTTGTGGGTGGGCTGATGTTCCCCTCCCTCTACTAGGAGAAGTATCTATTTCAAGGGTCTCCTCTTCAATCTCTACACCACTGCTACAAGGAGTCTTTGCTAGAGTCCCTCTCATATCCCCCTGGGAGCCTACCCTAACTCAGATCTCTAGATTGTCACAGAGATGCTCCCACCCACGGCTTCTCGTTTCTCTACAGGCCTTTTGTCATCCCGCCCCTTCTCACCCCAGGTCTGATCTCCACCCTCATATCTCTGTTTTCTCACCTACCTTGTTGCTTTTCTTCAACCACTACCTCTGTCTATCCTATTTTCCCTTCTGAGTAAGATTCACACATCCTCCCTAGGTTTCTCCTTGTTATTTATCTTCTTTGTGTCTGAGCATTGTAGTATGTTTATCCCGTACTATAAAAAAAAAAATCCATGTATAAGTGAGTTCATACCATGTATGTTTTTTTGGGTCTGGGTTACTTCGTTCATGATGATCCATTCTAGTTCCATCCACTTGCCTGTAATTTCATCATTTCTTTGATTTAATAGCTGAATAGTAAAACTCAAGTCACAGAACATGCTGGCAGGGATATAGAGAAAGAGGAACACCCCTCCATTGCTGGTTGGAGTACAAACTTGTACAACCACTTTGAAAATTATTCTTTCACTTTCTAAGAAAATTGGTAAGAACTCTACCTCAAGACCCCATATACCACTCCTGGGTATATTCTCAGAAGACGCTCCACCATACAACAAGGACATTTGCTCAACTACTTTAATAGAAGCCTTACCTATAAAAGCCAGAATCTGGAAACAACCCAGATGTCCCTCAACCAAAGAATGGATGAAGAAACTATGGGTCATTTACACAATAGAACACTACTTCTGCTATTAAAAACAATGAGACCATGAAAAATTTGTGCATGTGTTTTTAAATATCAATCTCTATTATTTCCTCAAAATTGCACACTGATTTTATTTCTGACATGGAAAATTTAACCTGAACATCACATATACTAGCAATGGTTCGACTCTGTGTTTATACATTTAAGTTCATAGAATCAATTTTATTTGCAAATGATGAGTGTAGACCTACATTGCTGCCTGGGGATTCCTATTTCCAGTGAGAAGGGAGGGGAGGAAAAGGCTGCCCTCTTAAGGTCCGTGACAGCAGACAAACAAACAAGGCAAAACAGGAGGGCCTTTATGTGATACCAGAAAACAGTGAGTGAAATGATAAACTGCAGCAGGCTAGTGACCAGTCTGTAGCAGTTTTAGAGCAATGCTAAGTAGGTTTAGTCACCTCCTGGCTTAGCATCTCACCTGGAGGTTGAATGCATTGGTGGCAACCTCTATAGCATTGTGGGAAGTCCATATCGTTGTATCTTCAAGTATAAGGTTCTAGTGTGTAGTACTAAAGCCCAAAAATCCCTTTTTGATGATGTGTCATTATAGATTAATTGACCACCAAAATATTTGTGTTTAATGCAGGATACAATCACGGTAGCTCTTGAAATACTTGGTTGCTGTTGTATGTACATTATTACTTTATAAATGCTTTGTGGGTTTGAATAATAAATCAGGCTTGACATTTTATGTGGTTTTTAGAACTTCTACCTAGATACACAGTGAATCACTGAGCTAGCTCTATATTTTGCTTAAGAAGAAGAAGAAAGTGTAAAATGATGGTAGATAACTCTGGTTATTTAGCAGTGGCCTGGGATATGGTACCTTTTATAGGATGTGTCTCTGAGGGAGCTTAAGGCTCTTTTTATAAGCTATCTCATTAATTCTCCCAGAATTAAGGGGCAGATATTATTATCTCTCTTTTACAGACCATGGGCCTAAGGCATAAGAACCAAAGGTCAGCTAACTTCTCCAATGTCATAAAGAAGAGCCATAGGGAATTTTGAGATATTTACTTTTCTTTTTCTGTTATTTTCAATGTATAGTGTTTCTCATTTAAAACCTCTATGTACATTTACAGGCACCCATGTAAGAGCTCCATGCTGCTTCTGTGGTTCTTTTTACTAGTATAATTCTCTGTTTTAGTTAAGAGCTCTTTCATTCTCTTGCAACTTCTGTTGTTAAATGCCTGGTTTTGCTTGAATCTTAAAAGTCACGTCAAGATGAACATTCTTCTCTGCCGATGAAGAAGATTATCAAGTATAAGTGAATATGTCCCCCTTAAATATTTTTCCTTTTAATTTGCACACTGTTTCTTGTTTGTACGCATTTTACAAATTACTGTTATGTGCTTTAGTTTTTCTTTTCCCTCCTCTTTTTCATTCCTGTTTCCCATGGTCTAGATTAAACGAAAGCTGATCACACTATTCTGACAATAGAGTGAGGTTTTTTTTTTAAACTTTGGTCTCAGGAGTTTCAAGAGTGATCAGACTTTTCTACTCAGTTTCTTAATGTCATCATTCCTCTTTGCCCCCATTAGGCAATTTTTGATTGGTCCTCAACTGTGTCTTATATCAGACACCTGGGTCCAAAAAACCTGTAAGGCCTGTTTCAATTTCTAAGCATGTTAAAATGAGTCTTCTCCTATTTGCATTTCATTGGAAGCTTCATTACATCTTGTATATGTATCTGTAAGCCTTTGAGTCTCTTCGCTGTATTCCATTTTTAAAGCCCTGGAAGATGTTGCAGAGCAAATAAATGCAACTATAGTGAATCAATGAAGCATGAGGTACTAATGGCCACATCCATTCAAGTACAGAGACTACACTGTCCAGTCCCATTCCTAGCACCTCTTTTTAGCTGTTCCTTGGGATAAATGTTTCTCATAACCCAATGTGAATGAATTTGAATGCCTTCAGATCCATGCATTTCTGCTCTGAGAAAGAAGTGCACATGGCTATAATTAATTCTGAAACTTGTACACACTGTAGGGGACCTTGTTGGTTTTTTCAAGCAGCTTATCCTTAATGCTGACTTATTTAGTCATGTTGTGGTAGATAGTGTCATTTCATTATTTACAAGTTTGTTAGTTTTTAGTTAATTCTAGGTTGTGTGGAAACTCAAGAATCATCACTTACTCTATTCTATTTTATATCATCAGTAGTGAAAATAGTGCAGCAAATGTGTTTGCCCAAAATAAAGTTTTTTTAGGAATCTGGGGGTGACATAATTTTGGAATTATAATTTTTGTTATAAAATGTACCAATCTCCTCAATTGATTCAACCTGATGATGGATGGTATATGAATGGCTCTGTCATTCCACCCCTCTCCTCATATTTTTCTCTCTTCTTTCCTCAATCCTTCAACCTCTTTCTATGTTTGCGTTTACCCACAGAGTGCGACTTACTATTGCAGTTGAAGTTTAACCTTTGCACCAATACTTCAGTTAAGCTCAGATACTAGCTGTGTTCTCTTTACCAGCTTAAATGCTTCACTTCAATGGTTTTTATACTTAAAACATGGGACAAAGTGCAACCTATAATGATATAGTGTTGATTTTGCAGAATTATAGAATTCTAATCATATAGATCAAATGAATGCTGTGTGTGTTCTCTTTCGCTGTGTGATACCTTTCATTTTGAGTTTTAATGTGAATAATATTTGCATTCATTTAGAAACTATATTAAGCAAAACAACTTTCATATTAAAAAAAGAAACTGATGAACCGAGTGCTTGTTTAAGTACATAATATTTGAAAATTCTAATGCTCTTCTAAAATAAGTTATGGAAATCAAAATCTTCACAATCAGAATGGGGTAGGAAATCAAGAAAATGAAATGCTAAGTTCACGACAATCATTATATAAGCCATTGTGGAATTATCACATTTATTTTTGGCCATTTTTTCATTAGATGTGTAGAACTTCTCCCTGCTACTGTAGCACTACTTCGGGGAGAAGAAAGAACTCAGTGCAGATTTTTTAAATTTTAAATTTATTCTTTAAATTTTATTCTCTTTACATCCCAATTGTAGCTGCCCCCTTGTCTCTTCTAGGTCCCACCTGCCTTTCCTCTTCCCCCTTATGGCCTGCTCCTAGCCCTCAGGGAGAGGAAGCCCTTCTCCCCTTCCAACTGACTCCAGCCTATCAAATCTCATCAGGTTGGCCTGCATCCTCTTGCTTTGTGGCCTAGGAAGGCACCTGCCGGGGGAAGTGACCAAAGAGCAGCAACAGAGTCCGTGGCAGGGACAGTCTTGCTCCCCTTACTAAGGAACCCCAATGGAGGCTCAGATGACTAATGGCTACATCTGAACAGGGGCCAGGTCCTTGTTTGGTACATCATTCTCTGCCAGCCCCATGGGCCCAGATTTTTTTTTTATTAATTTATTCAGATTACATCTCAATTGTTATCCCATTACTGTATCCTCCCGTTTCTCCCTCCCTCCTCCCCAAGTGTGTGATTGAGGCTGACCTCATCCCCCACTATATGGTCATAGGCTATCAAGTCTCATCTTGGTAGCCTGCTTGTTCTTTCTTTGAGTGCCACCAGGCCTCCCCACCAAAAGGAAATGGTCAAATATAGGGCACCAGAGTTTATGTCAGAGTCAGTCCCCGCCCTCCACACAACTGTGGCGAACGTCCTGTCCATTGGCTAGATCAGAGTAGAGGTTCGATGATTACTGCTTGTACCTGAGCCCAGATTTGAGGTTACTACTTCCAACCCAAAAGTTATTCTATTTTTTATAACAAAATGAAATACCATTTTTGTATCATTTCTCATATTCTCTGTACTAATATAGCTTATGCGTTTCTGTGTTCATTATGAAGGTTTTCCTTCTGATAGTTGAAACTGATCCTAGAAAGATCTGAATGTCATTAAAGTAGAATTAAGAATAACATTTAACCTTCCATTTGCTTTTTTGGATAGGTAAATACTTTTAACCCATTGCAAGGCCTTTGTATTTTCTCCCTTAATCATTATTGGTATTTCACTGCTTGGTAGTGTTTGCTGAGCAGAGCAGGGTAGCTCTAAGAGAGCTGTACTAGTGTCATTTTCAAATTCCTTGAACAATTCCAAATACCATGTGGCCACCCGAATATGACAAATGGAGGAAATATAAACAGAAATAAAAAGTGAGATAAACAAAAATGATTTCTCACTAAATTGGTGAAAATTTAATGATCATAGTAACATGAAAAAATTAAAACCTTTTGTGAAATAAAGCCCATGCCTCTAGGGTTTTGTTAGCAAGTTTGGTCCTATGATGTGCATGTTGTCCACAATGAAATACTGTGTAACCATTTTTGCATACTGCTGGCCCAATTTCATGAAATACAATACTCTACTGGTATTAAATTCCACCAGTGTTAAGAGCTTGAACTAGGATGAAAAATATTTTGCGTTGACTATATGTTTCTATTAAGCTCATAAGGGATGATCTAGTAGCAGAAATATCAGCAATGTGCAGGTTTTTCTATAAAAATTTTTTTTTCTATAACAGAATAAGGGAGAGATTTGCAGAAATGTATATTTGTCTTTATCAAAGCCAATTTATAAATCAGAGGCAAATGCCACCATTCTTAACTCTCTCATTACTAACCTACCATGTACAGATAATCCTTAGAATTCTATGGTACTATTTGTCATGGTTATGATTTGCACCGTGAGCTTTCAAGCTTTAAACATTCAGAAAAGCTTCTTAAATTTACACTATTGGCAAAAGTAAATTTAAACTCTGTGCTGGGAAGGAACACTGTCAGTTATGAGTATAATAATTATGTATACTCGTGTCTCATGCATGTAGTAATTAAGAATTTCAGACCACTCCCATGAAGCATCTCATATATACATTGTATATTATAGGTCATATCACCCATACTGTACATTCCCTTAATGTGTTAGTTTGCTCTCTCTATGGGGCAGCGTTAGTTTGTTTGCATAATATACTTGAATTGATTTTTATGTTGATATGTAACTATGATCACTTGCATACAAAATAGATATGATCAGCCATTGTCGCTAGCACAGGTACTTGTTGGATCTAGTTGGATAGCTTTATAGAACTTTTAATAAACAAAATAAATGCTGCACCCGACTTCACAGTATTTGAATGAACTATAATTCTGGTAAACACATGCAGTTAAGCCTTTTGATTTATTTTCTGTTCATGGATTGTAGAAAGTTTTATAGATCATCTTACTATGTAACTTGAAATATTAAATAGATGTTTTATAGGAACAAAGTAATAAATATTTTAGGATTTTCTAATAACACATCCAAATTCTTATTTATCAGCTGCGCTATTTGCAGTGGCATGTCAGCAAACATGGGCTTAAAAATCTATATCCTACGGACTCGTCTTGAATGCAATATGTCATTTGAATGAAGTATTGAGATGACATCATTTCATAGTGGATTGATTTAGTATTTTATTTTCTCAACAAATTACTGACCATTGTCTTTCATGAATCTATTTGTGAAAAACGTAAAGACAACTGAATGGAAAAGGATTGAATATGTAAAACTAGTCTGTTTGATTTCAATGCATGTTAGGATAAAATATCTTTGTTTCATGAAAGATTTTGGTTTTCAATAATAAAATATAAACTATAGGCTCTGCCTTAGATAATATATGTTATACAAATATATTTCCTTAATCATCTTGTGTTGAATTAATGTCTGTAGATGTTGAGTTATCCAAACATATTTCAAGCTGTTTATTCATTTTGAATTGAATTAGTGTCTGTTGACTTTTAAAATGTAATTTAAGTATTTTATGAAATAAGATAATTTGCAATCTTATATCTTAGTGACATCCAGAATCTTTTCTCTTACAGCCATTTCGTAGAGTGACGTTTTCTGTTGTGAGTCAGCCTCAGGACCCACATCAGGGGTCACTGCAGAGTTGCTATGACAGCGGGCTGGAGGAGTCAGAAACACCAAGCAGTAAGAGTTCATCAGGGCCAAGACTGGGTGCCCTTCCACTCCCAGAGGACAACTATGAAAGGACCACGCCGGATGGCAGTGTTGGTGAGGCAGAGCATATGGAAAATGGTAGGGGCAAACACAACATCCACACACATAATCACGCTAGTGAGCCAGAATAAGTAGGTTTGTGAAAGTTAGGCTAAAATGAAGACAAAGTAGATTGCACCAAAACTATTTAGAAATACTAAATACTTGGTAAAATATTGAAATGACAAATAAAAAACCATAATTGTATAGATAAAATTCATAAAATTACACTGTCATTTTAAAAAGGACATCAGAAATAAATGCACCTAGAAATAAATTAGAGCAGTTACTGCTATGAAAATGCTAAATCAGTGAACAACTGCTAAATCATAACCACTAAGAGAGGTCTTGTTTGACTGTTTTCTTCTTTTCATTTTTGTCATGCAACTATTTCTTCAAATGTCGCAAATCAACTTTAATGAAAGTAAATAGCCACAAACACACGTTGCTTGAGTTTTTCCTTTCCTGAACACTCACCAATGCATTTCAGACCCTTTGCTTTTGAGTAACAGGTAAAGTACATCACAAGCGAGCATCAGTGTCTTGCTCTCACTAGCATAAAATTGAGACCATTAGAACTCCTCTCTCCTTAAAGCATATGGTTTATCTAGATATTTGCAAGAGAAAGTGAATAAAACAAACTATAGTTCTCCCTGCTACTTCATTGCGAGGCTATTCTCATAATCGTCACAGTTGGCCTTATATGCCAATATGCAAATAATATATGTAAATGCTTTTGCATTTGCTCATTTCCCAAAGACAATTGTGTTATTTATTTTCTGGAATTTGAGTACTAAATAACCCCTTGAGGAATATATATATTTTAAACAGTGGAGTGGCAAGGCTATTCCTAACTTCATTGGTATTTCCAATGTGTAAGAGACACAGTTATATATCAATAAAGGCATGGGAATTGCTAATGGTTTTATGAAATTCATCACCTTAACCCTCTAATGAAAAAGGACCATTTTCTTATTTATACCAGTTTCTTCAGTGATGGTATGAAAGACAGTATAGTAATCCAAGAAAAACAAACTTTTTTTAAAGAAATTTACCTGTGAATATTAAATCCAACAATAAAATAAAAAATTGACCCCAAGTGAAGTATTCCAAACTTAATTATGCTAAGTAATTATCCTTCTAAGTATCTTTTTGTATTAGGTATGTTGATAGGGCCTGTTGATTGACATAGCTCTTGATCAATTATCCAGACTTTAAATGGCATTTTGCCTCATGGCTATAAGGCATGCTTATCTGTGTGTATGGTGGTGTGTGCTAATGTGGAAAGGGACTTTGACATGGTATTTTTAAAAACAATATTAGTCAGTAATTTTATTAAATGAGTGTAAATTTTGGTGTGAATTAAAACTCAGCTGAGTATATTCAAGAAAGATATATTTAAAATTCTTTGGAGAAAAAAGTATTAAAGTAGAAAATACCATATACATGTTATATATATATATATATACATATATATGTATATATATATATATATGTATATATATATATCCCTTCTTAGTATTTCACCTGGGACTTCTATCTTATATGAAATTATATTTTGATAATAATGCAATTTTACTTGTTTTTTAAAAATACTTTCTTTGTTCTAAATAAAAAACATGTTGTATCCTCAAGGTTTTTTTTTTTGTTGTTGTTGTTTTGTTTTGTTTTTGGTTTTTTTGATGTCACTGGTTTTTGTAACACTGGCATTTAAAGCATAATATAATGTTATTTTTCTGTTTTTTAATTTTTTTTTACTTTAAAGATGGTCCTCATTTTAAAAATAACAGAAAATAATGCTTAATTAAAGTATAATTATGCTTGGTAAACCCACATAGGTCAATTTTCAGGAAACTTGAATGTCATGAAAAAAAAAAAGAAGTATATAAATAAACTAGAGAGTTCACTGAAAAACATTTGCTAAAGATAATCCCAGTTCTTTTTCATAACCATGTATTAAGTCCTTACAAGGAAATAGCCATGGTATCACAACCAATGTTGCTACACAGGACTGACACTTGACATGCAGGGTTTATATATGTTGTTTGTCATCTGCTGCCTGTTATCTACTATGTTGTCCCTGATCTATATGTCATTACACAGAAGATAGAATGCAGTTTGCTCAATCCGGATACAACAGCTGACGTTTAAAAAACAGTTCGGTTTGGATCTAAATCTGCGAAATTCTCATCTATCTGTGAAGTGTGTTGTATTGCTTCAGTTCTCATAATTTCATCTTCAATATTAGTGGGCCATTCTAACATAAACAATTGGAAATGAAACCTGTCAAATACTCATTTGTCATGGTTAATTGGAATATATGTAATCTGCAGTTTTAATCAGGATTTATTTTGATTTTCACTTGGATTCTATATAAAAATAGAATTTTGTATGTATGACTTATTAGGAAATGTATATATTTCCTAATAATTTTTTTCATCAGTTTTAACCTGTAGGAAACTGGGCATACCTTAGTAATTGTTTTGCATTATCTGTCACTGGACAGTTTAGAAGATAATTTGCAGCACGGTAACATTTGCTACTCCTTTGTCATGGTACAAGCCAGAAATAAGTTAGGGTTTCAAATAAGATGTCAAAGACACTGTGCCCAGGAAGTCACTAACATTGAAAAATAGAAACAAAAATTCATTGAACTATATTTTGCCAAAAATTTTATTGTGTCATTGCAAATTATTATAAAAATAATTTCATTAATAAGGGCCATGAGTGTTGTCCCATGTAGTTAGCTTTACATAATCCCATGTGGGAAAAATTATTGTACAATGTAAAATAGAACATTATTTACTGCAAACTGAATCCTATAGCATTCTGGTGAATTTCTAGAAGGTTTAATAGCACTTACAGCATTTAAGATATTTTAGGAAAACTATATATTTATCCACATCAACGATCAATAATACAGTTTTTTCTTTTACTTGTAATCCACATTATGACTTAATGTTGATGTTTTTATTAATAAAATTGAAGTAATGGTTAATTTATAATTTACTAAAATTTTAACTCAGAAAACATTTTAAAATATTAAGTTTATGGTACAAAGTCATAATAAAATATTGGACGATAAAATATATTAAAACTGTATCAAGGAATCCATAACTATAGTAAAGATTAAATATTAGGCATAAAGACATCATTACATTAAAGAGAAATATTGAATACATCTAACTTGTTCTTTCTTCAGAGAAAACTAAGCTTCAGAATTTCTCTTGGAATGTTATTTCACTGTGTTTGGGGCTATAATATTTATCTTAGTACCCACCTTTAGTCCCTGATCTATTTATTCTTCTCAAAGCCCACTGAGTCACCTTTGCCAAGTCTGTTTACCTTTTCTATATATGACTTTAATATATCGGGTGCATACAAACTCTCTCTCTCTCTCTCTCTCTCTCTCTCTCTCTCTCTCTCAGACACACACACACACACACACACACACACACACACACACACACACACACACACACACACAATCTACTTGGCATCTAATTTAAACATTGTTACCAGAGATGGGCAACCCACATGATTCTTCTGAGTGTGTCTGATTATTTTCATGGTAGTGAAATAAATTAACTTTGGGTTCTTATGGTAGTCTAACACCCTATTATTCTGTCTTTATTTCTGATTCTTCTTCTGTCTTTTAGTCTACATTATGTATCAGAGATATAGAGATAGAGATAAAAGACACACATACACATAAATGAGAGACAGAGACACAGAGAAATGTCTCCTAGTAAGAAGGGCAGTGAATTTTATATGTATTCATGTGGGCAAGGCAGTAGTAATTCTAAGGCCTGCCTCACCACCCACATAACATCTGTGCATTCTAATAGTAGATAACACATCACAGAAATCAAAGAAAAGGACTGAATCTTCTGGTTTCTGATCAGGTGGTGGATATGTTGGTGTTACAGAAGGCCAGTGTGGGGGACAGTTTTGGGAACCTCCTTCAAAGCACACTGTAGGAGCCATCTGGAGATGTATTTCACTCTGGGCACAGTACCCTTCACACACGTTAGGTGTTATTAATACATGCCACAGGAGAGGAAGTATTGCAGCTTCTTGCTTGACATGCAAGTGGATTAGACTAAGAAAGGACACAGGTAGAAGATGGAATACATATTTTCTCTTGGTAAATTTTTATAATAGAGCACTGGGCATTATTTTAAATTTTTAAATGAACTGAGAAATTTGGTTCTTCTAAAGTCCTTAATGAGTTTCATGAATTTATTTTTTCAAATCTTGACATCTTCATCTAAATTGTATGAATTAATTTCTAATTTTCTAATTCTAATAAATTTCTAATTTTGCCATCCTTACATGAACCTTGTGGTTGATGGCATTATGCTGTTCATTCCCACATCTTGTTCATCTCTTCATTCCACATGCTTTTAGTAGCATTTTGAAAACCTTGATTCTGGAAATGAAAATATGGAGTGTCAAAATTCTCTTTAAAATTCCATTCAGGTAAACATGCACATTCATTAACAGACTCTGTTTTCCTATTGCCAACTAAAATGAGAGTGGAGATCAAGTTCATTTTTGTGTGGGGAAAAATCCTCTGCGTTCTCTCCAATACCCATCTCTAGCAACAGCTGTAAGGCATTCTTGTGTAGTTGATGTTACCTGCGATGTTCTCGCTTTGAGCTACGAAGCAAAACCTTCCCTTCTGTCTCAAGATCCTTATATACATGTGAATAGCACAACCATAAAACTCAAAATCTATACTTTACACTATTTTGTATAGGAACAGACTACTATGCCTTGCTAAAGATTTTTCCCCTCAGTTCTGCCTGTTTCCCTGTCAATCTAGTTGTCGGCATCTCACTGAGGCCATGATTTCTACTCTTTCAGACATCTGTGATATGGCTCTGTACCTCCCAGGTTTCCTCAAGAAATCTGGAGGCCACTTCCAGATGGCATTGCGCTCTCTCTCCCTCCCTCCCTCCCTCCCTCCCTCCCTCCCTCCCTCCCTCCCTCCCTCCCTCCCTCTCTCTCTCTCTCTCTCTCTCTCTCTCTCTCTCTCTCTCTCTCTCTCTCTCTCTCTCCTTAGTGATTAAACAGAGACAGGGAATGGAGATCTTGTCAGGTCTCAGCCAATCAAGTCTTGTGCTGCAGCTGATCTGCAGACAGCAAGGAAAAGAAGCAGTAAAAGCTAAAAAAAGAATCTAAGATGATACCATCCTAGAAGACACCAGTATTGTGGACAGAGTCTACTGGCATCAGTTTGAAACTCAATTTCATCTTTTCCTTAATTTTCTTAGTATTATTCTTAGCCCCGGTTTCTTCCATCACAAACCTTGGCTTTGTAGAAGAAAAAAATATGATAAAACAGAAAAAATATAAATAAGCATGTCATTAAAGCCTTAGTATGAAATGTCTAAAAAATTTGCTATCATTTAAAGAATTAGGATTGGTAATCATTGCTATTAAATTTAGTAGATTTGATGTAATTTAGCATCTGAAGTTTTCATACAATGTCTAATCTTAAAAAGACAGCATGTGAAAATTAATAGTAAAAATATTCTTAGCATGAATATGGTGAATTTATTTTGTTGGAATGTGATGGGGTACAGCAGGTGATAGAGCCAGGGTATACAACAGGATTGGAAGGAAGTCTGACTTCTGATATCACATTGACCTGAAAGTTTTTTTTTATCCAAATTCGGCCAGTGGCAATATTAACTTTCCAGCATATTTTTTTTTTTTGCTTTTAAAAAATATTTTGCAGTTTATCTTCAGTCTTTTCAGTTGAGTCCATTATTCTTCAGGTATATATTTCCCTTTAAATGGTTGCAAAATACTCACACTTATAGGGAAAATGAATTGAGTGCTCAATTAATATGCTTAACCAATTCCCAGTCCTTTCTTTTCTAATCTCACTATTAATAATTAATACTGATAAAATGTGTGGCTGTGTTACCCTTTTTATTGTAATTTTGTCCTTTAAAGCTACATCACTCTGCTGAACTCTTATGACATTTAAAAAGAGAATGAGTTCTCATCAAACTTTCAAGTGACTTTGGAGGTCTGTTCATGGGTTTTCTTCCATCAGACACTCAAAGCATGGGGCTTCTGAGTAATTTTTCCCTAACTAAAAATATATTGGCCGATTAACACTGTATTTAGATAAAAGGTTTATTATAACCTTTCCTGCTTTTTACATATACACAGTCTCTCTCCCTCCCTCCCTCCCCCCCTATCCCCTCTCTATTTCTCTGTCTCCCTGTCTCTCTCCCTCCCTCCCTACTTCCATCCCTTCTTCTCACCCTCCCTTTCTCCTTCCTTCCTCCCTCCCTGGCTCTCCCTCTGTCTGTCTGTCTGTCTGTCTGTCTGTCTGTCTGTCTCTCTCTCTCTCTCTCTCTCTCTCTCTCTCTCTCTCTCTCTCTCTCTCTCCCCTCTCCTGTCCCTCTCCTTGAATTGCTCCTTACATTTTTTATATGGAATATGTATGATGTTCATAAGTATACCCATAAGTGCCTTTTCAGTGACTAAAAAAAAGGTATCTGTTCTTGAAAATGTAGCTAGCATGCCTAGCCTCTGGGTCTAGCTCGCTTACTGAGAAACTAATCTGTTTCAATATTCCTTCCCTAGAGAAAACCACATTCTGTTTACCTCTTCCATTACAGTTTCTTTTCTTTCCTTTTTTTTAAGCAAAGTATTTTCTCCTTGAATAGAGCCATGTAGAACAATATCCCTTGTAACCTCTGTTTCATGTTTATATGGAGACAAATCTATGGCTATTCATTTTGACTCAACAAACATGTATTGAAATTGAAATATGACCAAGGCTTTGTGAGGAAGCTTGAGTAAATGGGAAAAAATCCCTCCTTTCAAAATGCAGTTCTTTCTGTGGGGAGATGTATCTTTGAGTGTAGTGAATTAGATACAATGCAGGAAGGAGAAACCTCACTGAGAAAGTTCAGACTGATGCCAGAAAAAAAGCAAGGGAAGAGGAATTGAATCGATAAAAGTGTTTCTATTTCACAAGTGAAGATACAGGCTATAAGAAGACCTTTAAGTATGGTTTATAAAATATCATCTTCAACTCTATTCAACTTGGTTTAATTGCAATAATTACGTTGTCTGGGAAGTTTTATATATAATCCCAGAAATTTAAATCATTCCTGATTTATCAAGTTACTGTTAATTTTTTCCTTGTGTCTGTGTGTGCATGTACATGTGTGTGGTGAAATTCACATGTACTTAAGGGGGAATTCATGTGGATGTAAGAAGTGAATCCTTGCTGTCTCCTCAAATTAAATCAACTTTCTTCTTGTTCTTATTCTTGTTCTTGCTCTTTTTCTTTTTTTCTTCTTCTTCTTGTTCTTGTTCTTCTTCTTCATCTTCTTCCACTCCTTCTTCTTCTTGTTCTTCTTCTTTCTCTTCTTCTGCCTTCCTTCTTTCTTTCTCTTTTTCTTTCTTATTGAGACAATATCTCTGTGAACCTAGAGTTCAGCAATCCTACTACTCTGACTGGTCATTGAGCTCTAGGTATCTTGTCTCCCCATGTCTGCTCTAGGATTACAGGAACTATTCTGGCATGGTTATTTACATAGGTACAAGAGATAACATCGGTCCTTGTTTTTGTGCTGCAACCACTATACCAAGTGAGTAAAGTTTTTAAGGCCTGAAACACCTGCTCTTTCTCTTGCCCCACTATGCAGCATTAACTCACTTGAAACATGGTACGGAGAGCAAGCTGACCATGCCCCTGCAGAGATTCATCTGCCTCTGCCTCCCATGTCCTAGGATAATAATCATGTGCCATCTTTTGAATTCTGCTTCTGTTTTATTTTTCTCATATAAATTTGGGGTTTTTTTTTTTAGTGCTAAGTGGAATTATTTAAAATTTTAGAAGTTAGCATTGACATAATTGGCTGCAGAATCAGGTTTACATAATAAAACAAATTAATTGTATGCCTATGTTCTCTCCTTGCTTGTAAAAATGGTCAATACTAAGTATATTTATTCTTACAAGATGACCTTTTAAATTTAATAATGGGATTATTTTTATGTCATCCCTATATTAAGAACACCAATTACATTATGAAGGCAAAGCTGATGAATGGATTATATTATAGTAGATTGGGTTGGATATGCTTATTTTCTTTAGAAAACATTCACAAATTACTCCATTCTTAGTGTTGTTAGGAATTATTGTCGTATTGTGACACATCTCATCATTATCTACAGTTTGGACATTTAGTTTGCTCTGCTTTAAATTTGTGATTTGGGTAAATTATACCTAATTCTTGCAGGCAGAATTTTGATATTGGATATTATCTTGTTTTTATATCTACTACTGTCCTGAAAATATGATTAACTTTTTCTTAAAAATGTGATAGAATACTTGTAACCAATGCAGATTTAAATGCTTCCTCCAAACAGACTTTTACTGTTAATATGTAGCAGTCTCAAGGAAAATGACCCTTTATGTGTTCAAATGAAAACTATGATGTTTTAGAAATAAATAGGTTATAGAAATCTGAAACAAGCTGTTAAAACCTTCTTCCTTAGTGTTTTTTACTTGTAAACATGTCTCCTCCATTTTTATATGCGCTGTAAAATGATCACCAGTTACTTTGGTGGGCCACTGGTGACCAAGATATGATCTGCAATGGGCACATTGCTCTGAGGTTACATTCCTCTGAGCTACATACATTTCTCTTTGCTGAATTGTGTCTATTGTTTCTCTTCTATGTGAGGGCACAAGTCACCAAACCCTAACTCCCAGTGAAAGTTCATAAACGTTATAGTGGAAACTCTGTACGAGTGTAGAATGTGAACCATTATGAGAATTGAGACTGAAATGAATGTGATGATTAGAATAAAGCCTGTAGTCTACTAAAATTCCAACTCAAGAATTAAATGTGAAAGCTCTTTGCTTTCTACTTCCTTAAATATTATGATGTCAAATTTTGTTGACAAATTGTGTAAAAGTAATATGAAAAGAAATTCTGTATATTACAAAGAAAGTTTGATAAATTAGAGTTATAGAAAATTGTATTCTCTCTCTCTCTCTCTCTCTCTCTCTCTCTCTCTCTCTCTCTCTCTCTCTGTGTGTGTGTGTGTGTGTGTGTGTGTGTGTGTGTGTGTGTGTGTGTGCATGTGTGAGTGTGTTTTACAAGATATGGTATATTCATAAGTATGTATATTTGATATGAAGAAACAGAATTATAGTAATGGTAAGTGATGACGAAAGTAGCAATGAGAAGGGCAAGGAGCAAGCAAAGCTTTTGCTAACCTAGCTTAAATGAAAACAATAGCTCATTTCCATCAGAATGAGTAGAGTTAAAATACGTCAAATTTAGAACTTTGAAGAAATTTATGTCTTTGAACAATATTAATAACAAATTTTGTCTTTGAATAATAGAACAACTTATTATGTCATAGAAACTATAGACTTGAAACCAAAGGGCATGGAAGCATAAAATTAAGATTTTTGAGTCATTATTGTGCTGGTTGCAGTGAACTGCTTACAATAGTTGGAGCACCATTTTTTCATATAACATCAAGTAAGAGTAGAAACTAAAGACGGTATCCTAAACGGATTGGGACATAAGAGAATGATGCAGAAAACAAGTATCCCAGGAAGTGACTAAAAAGTATTTCTAAGATAAAATAAAACAAATAAACTAGTAGCATGTGACCAATGGGATAAATAATTATTGGAAAATCCTTACTGGCTCCCTAGCTCTGTAGGAATCAGGATTAAAGCAGAAAAAAAAAAAAAAAAAACACAAGACAAACATGTCTAGGTTAGGTGCAAGTTTTAAGATAGTCAGATGACCAATCCTCTGTATTCTTATATTCTTTTATGCCCCTTTCAAGTTTAATTTTATGGCAAATGGCCTGTAAACAGGACTTACCTCTGTTGACTTTTGATGATATGTTTGGAATAATCTTTCCATTGGATGTCTACAAGAATAAAACACATTAAATTTAGTTATAGGTGCCAAATAGAAGCTAGATATTGTGACTGCAGACACACTGGAAGCTAGGTAGCTGCAGTAATTGGGAATCAAAAAACATAGCGTAAGTACTCATTTGATAAATTCTAAGAAGACGTTATCAAAAGCAACCTTGTAATTGTGTCCTTTAATATCAGTATTGATGAGCTGGTATCAAGAATTATCATTTTATGCTCTCATTTTCAAGACATTTTGGAAAGAGGATTTTCATCAGTCTGAAATTTCTAATGAACTGCTTTTGCTGTCTCCCCTTGAATGCTATTAATTTTTCTCACCAAAACAGTTTTTATCATCTATGTGGATATTTATATATTACTTTATTTTATTGTGCCCAATAATGAGTCTAATTGAAGCTAAAAGAGTCTTTGAACTGTTGCGTTTGTGGTGGGATCAAGTCATTGTTAAAACTGTCATGTCGTCATCAAAACATTTGCGATTGTGATTAAAAAATCCTTGACACTGAAATAGTGAAGAGATAGATCTCTCCTTACAGAATTCATGTACGTGTGCTTCAGAGCAGAAAGCAATGAGAGTGGAATTGAAATGAGACACACATTGGTACTGTGTAGCTCACTAATAGTCTAAGAGCGTCACGTTTCACATATACATAACATCACAAGAGTGCAATGTCAGTGATGCCTCCACCTAATGTGCACAGAATCCACAGGAAGAAATGCCTCCAGTTGTACCATGTGTGTGAAGACTTACTAAAAACAATTTGCCAGTAGGTTGACACTTCTCATGTTGGTTTATCTATGCAAATGTAACCACCAATGTCACATAAATTTTCCTTTCTCTGTGTTCACTGTTGCTTTGTATGAATTCATGAATAAGGATTATATTGGTGAAAATCATCCTGTAGTTCAAATAAGCTTATTGTTATAATCAACATGTAATAATGCTCGGAAAAAATGGGAACTGATAGGTATTTCTTTTCTTAATGTCTCTAGAAATGTCCATTATTTGGCTTAGGTTATGCTGCTCTGCTTATTGACTTGAAGCAGTGACAGAAATATGAAAAATTATAGTATGGCAAAGCTGTATCAAGAATTATTTTTCTAGGCACATAAAAGACACTTCTATCAGTACCTAATTCTTAACAGTAAAGGTCTATTATTGAATGTCAATATTGGTTTAATAAACATAGAACAAGAAACAGGGTGGCCTTGGTCTCTTCCAAAAGCAATATCCTTTCTTAAAGAGGATCTTGGGAAAATCACAGTGCTTCTTAAACTGTTCAGTGATTAGGATAGACTCATGGGAGCTTTTCAGCTCAGACTCATGAGGCCTGCCTGCCTGGGCCTGTGGCAGAATCTCTCTGGACAAAGTAATCTGAAACACTAACTTTGTAGGATTCTTGCACTTAGGACCATTATCCGTACTGGGTTCAGACACAATTCCTTTCTTTCATTTTTAGGCTTTAATTTCTTAAAATAGTGTTTCTCAATCTTACAAATGTTGTAAACTTTTAATACAGTTTCTCATGTTGTGGTGAGCCCCAACCATTTAGAATATCTGATATGCAACCTCTAAGGGCTCAAAACCTACAGGTTGAGAACCATTGCCTTAAGGAATTTACATATTCTTTCATAAAATATATAAATTTTAAATTACAATTTATAATTAAAATCTATAAATCTCAACATTAGCTTCAGAAATAATGCATAAGCAAACCATATAATTCCAAACACCTGGTATATACAGTCAACTGTTTTTGCAGTACCGTAGCATTCAAAAATAATATATCAATGATTTACCTGCCTAAGTGATACTTGACATTGAATTACAGACAAGAATTCTCTCTCTGATTAGTACATAGTTGACCATAGGCATGACTCCTCTCCCTACCTGTAACAAGCTCTGCCTTCAATTTATCAAATTGAAGGAAATTGAGTCTCAAGGCCCCATCTGTGCTCTTTCCTTTCACATCAGCTAGGCAATGTTGAGGATACGTCATCTTTGAATAAGTGGCTGGAAGCAGCACATCCACTTTGAAGCATATTTTATCAGAGTTTTTTTCCTTTCAGCTCACTGCCCTTTATGCGATGTGATCAATTGTATTCAGCCTTCACCATTTCTCTGAAAATTCAATTTTGAGAGCCTTTGCTAGTTTCCTGGACAACCTGGGTTCATCTCTTTCTCCAAGAATAATGAAGATCTGAAATCTAATTCTAGCCCATTTTTGCCCTAGCCTGTTTTATCTTCTTTTCTGAAATCAAGCCCACAACCTTTTCTTTTGCAGCTCATGTCTAAGTATTCTCAGTGTCCACAGGATCAAGGAACCATTAAATTGGTTCTCTCAATTGTCCGTGGGTTTACAGATACTCACATGTGTTTTCTTAGGTAACTAACATTTTATTCTAGAGTACAGAGAACAGATCTTCTGTGGAGATTATTCTGTTTCTGGTATTTTAAAGATTTTTAAAAAATAGAAGGTGAAATATATTACTATTCTTATAGTAGTGAAAAAAACTTGGGTTTCTCTGATAGTCATTTTATTTCTGAAGGAGAGTTAGAGGACTGTCCCAGAGTCTGAGACTCATCTTCTCTATCTTGCTAATATACTTATTCCATTGCCTCATTGACTCGACCCAAAATCCCAATCACTTCTGTCTTACTGAGATGTTAGCTATGGCATTTTGGGAATTAAATAATTCATTTTCTCCATCAAAAGTTATTATATTTGTGTCATTTCAGACCACTCTATTTCCATTATCCTTTGGGATAACTTAGAAGTGTTTTCACCAAATTTGCAGATTTTTAAAAGGTCTTTTAAAGTATAACTTAAATTCTACAATCCTCCAACTTATAATTTAATATATGTTTGTAAGCAATTAGAGCTACAAGTCTTGAGCTGTAGTTCCAGTGCCCCATCAATTTGAGCAAGAAATGCTGGATTAATTTGTGTACCATTTTCCCATTTGTGGTAACAAAACTATGAGAGTATTTGTATCAGCTACCTTCACGAGCTCTTATAGAGTTATACAGAAGCATAAACACACACACACACACACACACACATTGTAAATAAGCATTAATATAATATCATCAATTAAGTGCTTATTGATCTACACAGTTGTTAAAAATCATTCTTGAATATATTTACCTTACATGAAATCAGAATTCATATTTAGAATAGAAGATACACTATTTTGTCAGCTACTCACTGTCATCATTTAACCTAACCATGAACATGAGTTTTCTCTTGGTCCTGTTGAATCCTCCATTGGATTCCAATTCTCTATGCTTAGAACACAAGGATTATATTTCCTCTGTACAAGTTCTAGTGTTCATCACAAATAGAATTATGTGAAAACAATATAGATAAAGACATTGCAATGTCATATTTATTTTCGGCCACTCAATTAGATTTTCTTTGTAAAAGACTGCATATGTTTTACTAAATTTATTGATGAGGAATATTAAATGTCAGAAATGTCAGAAACAAGATATTAAAGCTCTTTAGTGTCAGGACAAGAGTAGTTCTCAAAGGCATCACAAACAATGCCGTATATTAGGGACAAAAAGTAGAGCCTTGTATTCATGATGGCCAACATCAGATAGTGGGTAGAATATGCCAATTAGGCACTCATTCATAGATCTTCAGGTACCCACTGAAACTGCTAATTAAGCCTAATACATTTATAAGCCCAAATTCAACTTTTATGGAGCATTTGAGATCTTTTTAAGAGCTCAGTGCAAAACATCCAATTATAATACAGTTCAGGCATAAAAGGATAGAGCGACTAAGTCTTTGGAAGTGTCTCTTATGTCAAAGACAAATGAATTAGAAATGCATTCACTCATCCTCCTACACACAGGAAATCACCAGAAAAGAATAGCAAGAAGTTTATAAGAAAAACGAAACATCAGCCTTATTAAATATCTAAAAATAAAATATCAGCAGCATAAGGAAGAATTAGGGTAATAAACTAATACTTTTATAGTACATAATGACATACTCAAGGGTGTTGCACATCCATCTGTTTTATGGAATCACCCTAATGAAAATATTCAGAGATGAAATGAGAATATATGTAAAATTAATTCTTAGTGATCTTTAGGTGTATAAACCATACTAGACATTATTAATTTTTGTGCTATTTTACTTCTATTAGATTTGAATGACAACATTTGCAATATTTCATTCAATGCATAAAATATGTATCTAGTAAAATTTTTAATATTTTTAATATTAATTTTTATTTCATGCATTTGTATACACACACACACACACACACACACACACACACACACACACCACTTGCAGTCATATGCTTGCTGAAGCAAAAAGAGGCCATCAGAATTCCAGTATATGGAGTTATTGAAAGTTATGGGCCACCATGTGGGTGCTAGGAATTGAAACCAGGTCAGTGAAAGAACAACTTTTAACCAGTTCTTCACCTCCAAATTATTTCTATTTTAAAAACACATTAGGCATGAAAAATACTTTTTGTTTCATACCGAGTAGAAGCACTTACTTCTTTAGTGCTGAGAGAAGCACTTTTTCTTTTGTTGCCTATTGTTTTTAAAAATTATCTGTATTACCTGTACGCCCAGCTAGCGATCAATCAAGACACAAACATTTGTTATATTCTAAAATAGCCTTAGTTACCCTCGGGCAGGGCAGATATGTATCTTTTAAACTACCTCTCATAGTGTGGCAGGCATGGGATCCTTGTCTCAATCCCATGCCATCTGTTTTTAATAACTTTTATCAAGCTACCTCCCATCCATAATCCCAAATACTTGTTGGTGTTCTTTATCTGGAGTCTCCATCCATGCCACCGGCCATATGCTTCTCCTGCAACTAACCCATGGTGGCCTTCCTCTCTTCACTTTAGGTCTCTCCTTTCTCCTGTTGGCAGTCCTTCTTCTTCCCAGAATTCCTCTCTCTCTTAGCCCCACCTATCTCCTTTGCCCTGCCCAGGTGAGATGGCTTTTTATTAAGCAAAAGGTCAGTCACACACAGCAAGCCATAATTAACACCAAAATACATCAGACCATCCCCCAACAGTTGCCCCATTGTTTAGATGTATGCAATTGTCTAACTTTAATTTTATTGCAAGCAATAACTTTATACCTGTCATCTTATACATAGCAGTCTTCTAAGGTGTACATTTACTAGAAAGCGTAGGGAGACTGGCTCAGTGGCAATCCCTGCACTTGGGACAAGTCCAAAGACAGGTAGTTCTCTGTTAGTACACAGATAGATGGTCTTTAGGGCAAGTTCAGGCCAGCCAGGTCCATATATTGATAACCTGTTTCAGACAGACAGACAGACAGACAGATTAGCAAACAAACCTCAAAAATACAAAGAAGAACAAAGGAAAGCATAGTGTATTTTTTTCAGTCCTTTGCACAAAGTAATCTCACATTTCATCACCATGAACCAAATTGACCATGGCTATGATATGAGTCCAGTATTCATCATGTCTGTAAATCAGAAAGGGACCAATAGGTGTATTTTTATTTGTGATAATTCCGTTTGTTATTAGACTTCAGGATATCAGGATAATATAAATAAC
Organism: Acomys russatus; assembly: GCF_903995435.1. Lineage (NCBI taxonomy): Eukaryota > Metazoa > Chordata > Mammalia > Rodentia > Muridae > Acomys > Acomys russatus. The sequence continues at coordinate 47,430,127 of NC_067158.1, forward strand.
CTCAAGTAGGGTAAAAATGAATGTCAGGTTAAGATTCATTTCTTAAACTTGATGGTTCTATTTCACTGGTAGTTTATACAAATGTGCACACACACATGTACAGCCCACCCACTCACCCCCAACACACACAGAGGAAGGGTGCAGAAAGATTGCTTAACAATAGGAATGGAATCAAGTACAAGTGATTAACACATTAAGAATCAGATTCTAAAGTTAGTTCCTGTACTTCAAAATATAGTAGAAGCAAAAACAATTTTCTTTTATTTAAAAAAACCATTCAGTGAAGTAAGTGAAAAATGATTCTTGAACATGTTATTTAATACTTTTAGCATTGTGCTGTAAGGCTAAGAAATTCAAATCAGGTAAAAAGCCATCTAAATGTATAAAATTAGAGATTTTTCTGAAAAATTTATCTTTATAAATTTTATATATATGTCACTGCCTTAAAAATGCTAGAGAACCCACACAGATTTCTCATACATGGTTAAATTAGAAAATGTCTTATCTTTTTAAGACATAGGAACACACATGAAGCATAACCTCTCCACTCACTCTCTAGAGCATACTTACTTTAATTATGCCTACCAATGAACTAAATCATTAGGCTTGCTTAAACTTGCTTAAGCTAAGACCGTTCATTAGCCACAGTAACTAGTTCAAATAAAATGGAATCCATTTCAAATAGCCACAATGAAGACAGGAAAAAGAAATTCGTTTTTGTACACAGAAAAAATTTCACCCTTCCTTGTTCTTACTGTTGTAGTTTATTGAATCTTTCAGTAATACAGAGCTACCATACTTCACAAAAGTATATTCATAACTCACCGGAGCCAGCATTTAGGATGTGTAATTTTTTTCTCCTACAGGAAGAATAAATTTTAAATTAAAGAACAAGAATAGATTTAAAACTATTAAGCTATAAGATCATACGTTTTGGGGAATGCACATGAAGAAAATATGTGTGTCTCAAATAGAGTTAGGTAAGAATACTTGTTTCCACTGAGAAGTTGGCATCATTGCTTTGCTCATAATTGATCTAGTCATTAAGCACCTCCCAGCCCCCACCTGCCCCTGCTGTTCTTTTGTGATTGTCACATATATATTTCCATTAGTAGAAAGGGTTTCATTTTCTTCCTGTGTAGGAGGCAGGGCATCTCTGAAGTGGTTAGGGCTCTTTCCAACTTCACCAGGGGAAGAGAAAACAGAAAACACAATATAAGCTGCCTGGCAAGATGTCTGCCTCTGAGATCTTTTCATTTTAGCACCTGAAGAAATATTACTACGTGTTATTGCTCAGACACACATTCTTACTAAGCGAAGATTACTGCCATTGATTCCCAAGAGTGAAAGGGCCCATTTTTAATATTTTTTGCACTTCACTTAGTTGACCTCCTTATTGATAGTGCTTTATGAACTACCTGGTTGTACTTGGTGTGAACTCCTATGGGAAAAATTGTTATCTTATGGACTAACATGCAGGAAGTTTGACTTTTAAGTTACTGTATAGTTTTGATATACAGTCCGACATTTATGAATGAACTTTAAGAAGACAGAGCATTTCATTGCTCACTGTGGAAACACACACACACACACACACACACACACACACACACACACACACACACACACACACACCCCTCAGGTAAGAAAGACTGGACCAAGCATCTTAGAAACTATCTTGGAAAAACCTGAGTATTAAAGTATGCATTTTAGAAATACTTTTATTTTGGAAATGATCAGCTGAAGTCAATAGCTTTATAAACTGCAGACCTGGTAGTCTTCCACCATATGGAATGTTGTATATTTAAAGATGTAATATTCCCTACAGTAAAAACACTTTCATTAAAGTGCAGTTAGAAAATTTGTAGTGTATACACCTTGAAATTTAACTATCTTCTCTTAATATCTATTTTTTTATTTTTATTAATATTTAAAACACTAACATGGCATATTACAGCTAAATGTTAACAAAAACCCCATAAGAATTTATTTTCTCAACTCTTTCTAGGATGTTTTTTCCATAAGGAATAAGAAGTGATATCTATGTTTGAAAATAAGTATATTTGGGGGTATTTAAATATTTTAGGGCTATTTCATTGGATGATATCAACTAATGCTATTTTATACATATTAATTTTTTCTTAAATACACCCTTAAGAAAGTGAGTATATTTGGCAGTGTTCATGTGAACAGGTCTCAAAAACAGCACTAAACCCTCAGTGTCTTCAGATAGATGTATATAAAGTTAGTATTTCAAGTTGCTGTGGAAACATCTGATAATCCAAAGTAAAAGCACTGGTTATTCATTATAAACATTTCAATATTACAGTATATTGGGCTTCTAATGATCTTTATCATAGCACTGGAAGCCAACCATAATTGTTCTTGCCTTCTGCAATGCGTGCCTATAATACATTTTTGGGATATTTCTTGTAATAATCCTTCATGGACGCAAGCCAAGGTATACACAACTGGTAACTAACTTTTCTTTAGTAGTGAATTATAGTTTTGGGAGATTCCAGTAGTTATTTTTCTATGTAGGTGAAGGTTTGATGGTAAAATAGATTTATTTATTTATTTATCTATCTATCTATCTATCTATTTATTTATTTATTTATTTATTTATTTATTTATGACACTGAATAGTCTCACTGCCATGCCTAAAGAAAATTGCTCAATAAAATACTTGGTAATGCAAATGTGAGAATGAAAGTCATATATCGCAGGATTTGTTGAAATTATGGCTTGTAGGAACATGATCATCTCTATAAAGAAATATAATATATATGATGGCAAATATTCTTGTGATGCCTAGTAAAAACGGCTGCTGCTGCAGTATCTCCAGAGCAGCTACCTGCCCATATTTATGCCCTTGGCATTTCTAATCATGCGTGTCCTGGCTGTACAAATCTGAATTTGATGTAGGGAAATTTAAAATCAGCATTTATTTCTAAAGCATTTTTCTTTCACAAAAGCTACCATTCTATAGGTATACTGCTTTTGATCGGTTTCCTCATTTGCTTCTTATGTTGGTGAGAAATGGATTTGTCAGTTTAAAGGAGGATCTTTAATTGGATTCATAACAGGAAAAAGCCAGGTCAAAGCTGATGATTTGACCTGGAATCTGAGTCTAATAAGTAGCCCCAGAGAGCTTGGTGTGGCAGGCAACAGGACTCAGGACTGTGCCAATATTCTCTATGAATTTAAGTACAGAAATATGTTGAAATTACTTTGTCTTTCCCAGCATTTAGACACTTAAAGATATAGCCGGGTGCAGTGGCACGCATCTGTAATCTCAGCACTCAGGGAGGCAGATGCAGGTGCATCTCTGAGTTTGAGCCTAACTGGATCAACAAAGTGAGTCCAGAACATCCAAGGCTACACAGATAAAACACTGGAAGGAATTGAGGGAGAGTAGTTGAGAAAAGTTAAAAAGGGAAGAGTAAAATGATGTAAGATTATTTTTAGCATCAAGGAGTTTGTCTCCTAGTAACATCAGAAGCTACTCTCATTAAGTCTCACCAACATGAGTGCCCAAAGATTAGCTGAACAAGAATCACACCAGTCACCAGGCCAAACTGGGTGGAGAAAAGCCCATGAGGCTTCAACCCAACACAAAGAAATGTAAGCAAGCAAGGATTGCTGAGGACAGGAGAGGAGGTCTCCCCAGGGTACAACACACCAGCTAGTCAGACCGGGAACCCTGAAAACTCACAGAGTCAGCATTATACAGATGGAACAATTATATTTAGGAATATATATGTATATACATATATGCATGAAATAACTATTAGTGAAAACAAAGGCTACTAATTTGAAAGTTGGAAGGTTTGTAGGGAAGGGTTTAGAGGGAGTAAGGGGAAGGAAGAAATGTAATTAAATTCGAATCTCTAAAAATTTTGAGGTCTATTTAAATTAAAAACATTTTAAAATAAAAAGAAATGGTGTGTAGCTTAACAAATTTTAGATTTTTTTGAGCATTTTTCATTCTTGTCTTGATTTTATGTTAGATATTGTCATCACATGCTCAGAATTGAGTTGCACTGAAACTCCCATTGGGTAATCTACTAAATTTGGTCAGTATAGTTTGAATTTTAAAAAAGAGTCTTAAGAATTATGCTTGTGGACAGGACATTCTCCACAGTTAAATAGAGACTGGGGACTGACTTTCACACGAACTTTGGTGCCCCATATTTGGCCATGTCCCCTTGATGGGGAGGCCCAATGGCACTTGGAGGAAGGAAAGCAGAGTACCAAGAAGAAACTTGATACCCTAGCATCATATTCAAGGGGAGGAGGTCCCCCTCAGTCACAGTCATAGGGAAGGGGAATGGGGTGAAAGTGGGAGGGAGGGAGGAATGGGAGGATGTACGGGATGGGATAGGAATTGAAATGTAATATGAATGATTTTATTTTTCAAAAAAAAGATGAAAAAGAACTATGCTTGTAAAGGTTAAACTCATTTTAATAATTGGAAGTGGTGTTTAGTGGTAGAATACTTGCCTGACATAAATTCAGGCCTGGGTCTGATCCCTGACACTCACAAACAAAAAGCATTAGTGGCTATTCGAACTGAATGTTTCAAAGGCTGGGAAGCATGTTGCTGCACAATGTAAAACTTTATAACATTATATTTTTGAACACAGGAAAAAAAACGTGCAACAGCAAGCCATGAAAATATTTTTGTGCATGATGCACAAATAGTTTAAAAGACAAAAATGTAGTTTCTTCTTTTACAATATTCTTAAAATATACCCAGCTATTGTTTTTTTTTACAGTGGAATTCATGTGGCATATGGCTTATTTTCAAGTTTTCTCCATCCAGGAAATGCTTTGCTTAACTAGAATATAAAAGAGCATGTAAATACAGCGGGGGGGGGGGGGGCAGGGGACAGGGGGGCGGACTATGTCTTCCACATACATTAGTAGACCAATCTGCTGTTTATTAATTTGCTGATCATCCACCAGTGCAGACAGCTGATTGAAATACAAAGAATTCAGCAGTTATGCGGAAGTATGAAAACACACGCACATGGCCCCTCCGTCTGTGGATTTATCATCTGTCAAATTTCTCTAGAGTATACCATATTTTATAGGCTTGAAATAAAACATCTTGAATACATACATGCATAATGAAAACTAGATCTGTGCTTTGAGGGAATTGCCCAAAGTTAGCATTTTATTTCATGTAATTCAAATTATGGTATTGAAAAAGGTGTTCTACGTGTTAGCTGAGTCCCACCTCTGAGCATATTGCCTATCTGTTTCAGCATATGTGAACAGGTTAGCGGGAGAATGCTTTAAAAAAAAGTTTTAGCAAGTGTCTGAGATGCTCCATAGCCAAGGAACAACTGGTATTTTAAAAATAAATTAAAATGCATTAACTATGAACAGCGGGCAGAATATTTTGAGTGCATGATGGAGTGAACAGAGTGTTATGATTCGCTCCCATTCCACAGATCTATGAATAATCATTCCTTGAGGTTTGACGACTATAAATAACAGTGCTGAGTGGAGTTATTTCTGCTTTACAAAGGAAATCATCCATTTTGTTTTCATTTTCACTTGAGTAAACTCAAAATGGCTTTGCATAACTTCTGCTAATTGTATCCAAGACCAAAGCCTTTTTCTACAAAGGAAATGCTTCTCTATTGTGAGTGGATTCCTGTGGTAATGTGCTTAAATTAACTCAGAATTGACTAATGTTGTTTGACTAGGTTAGACTATGCTAGTAGCTGCGAAGAGGAGGTACGTAATAAAACACGAGTGGTAAAATTCCGAGATATAAAAAAAAGCTAAAATCAAATTAAGTCATAGGAATGAATCACTACAGAAGAACATAATGACAGTTTTCAAGACTCAGGATTAAAAAAAGCATATGTCATGTCTACAACACGCTTTCACCCATGCACTGCAGAGGAGCAGAAATGAAACTTCTCGGTGATATTTAATTGCATATCTCGGGCAATGTGTGTGGTCCAGATGATGTATGTATGTATGTATGCCATATAGAATAAAAACATAAACAACAAAACAGCCAAAATTTTTATAACCTTAATTATCAGTATATACAAGATCAAGGCGTGCAAGACTATTTAATTCATATTTTAATGTTCGTTATATAATTATAAGCAAATTTATTTTGAAAATTATTGAGACATATATTGGTAAGATGGATGGTGCATGTATGTGCATTTATGTAGTATCAGACCTGCTAGTTTTAGGCTACATAACATGAGACAAGCTGTTTTGTTCACCGTGGTATCTCCAACTATTAGGATACTACTTGATGTATAATGGGTGCTCAGTAGAATGTGCTGAATTGTGAGCAAAGCAATGCTTTCTAGATCTAGTTTTTATCTACAATTTCCTTTTTTTTTTTTTTTAGTTTACTTACACTTGTGTTAATTTAGTCTAAGTTGAATTGTACTGATGGAGAATTTACTCAAAATAACTATTTACCATGAAATAGTCTTTTGAAAGGGTACAGGTTAATTCTAAGTATGTTCTAGACCTTTTGATAAAGAGCCTATTTTACATTCACAAACTCTTCTTGGACAGCAAGTACAAGTAAAGAATATCAATTTAAGTGTGTGTGTGTGTGTGTGTGTGTGTGTATGTGTGTGTGTGTTGTAATTGCATACTTTTCTTAAATCTCTGCCCATCATGGACCTTGGCTACTCAATTTAGAGTGAAGGAACTGTAATACAGTTATTTTTGCACCTAAAAAATATGAGGCTAGAGAGATGGCTGAGGGGTTAAGAGCACTTGTACTTACAGAGGACTTAAATTCAATTCCCTGAGGCCATATGGCAGTTCAGAACCCATTGCAACTCTAGTTCCAGGGGCTCTGACATCCTCATGTAATCCTCTGAGCACCAGGCATGCAATGATGTACATGTATGCAAAATATGTGTGCCCCCAAATAAAAGCAATGGAATCTAAAATAAAAAATTTTAAATGTATTCGCTTTCAAATCAATATTGACTTGTAAATTTTATGACTAATTCCACCTTGAGAATATAAAATTCCATAGACAACTACATATGTGTGTCTTACAAACTTTTCAACTTATTCATTTATTTATTACCAATGCAAAACCAAAACTAGAGACAACTATAAGATTTTCTTTTTTTGCAGTTTTTTTTATATAAATGATTTGTTCAGATTACATCACAACAACTATAAGATTCTTAAAAAGTCTAAGCTATGGAAGAGCTTGATTAGATTTTTGTTTTAAGAACTGCTTCTGCTATCTATGTTTTTCTATACATATTTGTTTCAGTGTTGTATGATAATCCTAACATACATTTTTAATTTTTTTGTTTTGTTTTTTTGTTAAATGGGGGGAGGTGTAGGTGGGGTTTGGGAAAGATTTGCTAATGCCTGCATGTGAAATGATTCTTTGTTTTCAAGATAGTGCATTTTCTACCATCATATTTCTGTTTTAAATTTCACTTGTCACCATATTGAGCTTTCTTACCCACTGTGATTCACTTCTACAATTTGCATTTATTTTGTTACTTTTCCTCCTGTTCCTACTGCCTCACTGTACTCTACTGGCAACAGTTCATTCGTTTTAAATATACAGCTTATCCTTTTACATTATCCTAAGCAATTGTTCCATGTGAAAAAAATATATATTGAAATCCAATATATTCAATGCTGTCCTTTTTAGTATATCACCGAGGGTCTAGCCATGCATCTCCCTGCAGTGGTTCTTAATTTCTATCACTTGTATCTCTTTATATTTTTACCAACCCTTCCTTTAAAGTCCGATATAAATAGGAGCTCTTTAGCCTTGCATATTGCCTTTCTTTCTTAGGATATGATGCTTCATAGTCTATCATCTTACATCCGTCAGGCACCTTGCTAGGATATGGTCTCCATAAACAACATTGCCTTGATTACTACTCCAACTAATCAGTTAAATATTGAATGGCCATAGCTGGAAGGTTTTAGACTGTGGTGTCAGATCTTCAAGATGTAAGTCCATTCTCATGATAATATGGCAAACTCTCATTTACTCATAAGTAAGAGAAGTTGTCTGAAGCGGTAATTTCCATTTCTTTCATTCCAGAGAATTCTCTTCTCTGCCCTATCAATTATCACACTCTCTGACACTGTAACGCACTGAATAAAGAATAGACATGAGAATACAGCCTTCTCGTAGCAAAACAGTCATTAGGGTTGTGAAAAGCACTCCCACCAGCAGTGGAGGTCTGCTACCCTCTCTCCACATCCTAGCCAGCATGTGCTGTCATCTGAGTTTTTGATATTGGCCATTCTAATGGGTGTAAGACAGAGTCTCAGTAGAAAAAAAAAACCCCGCCATCTCCCAAAACAAAACAAAACGAAACAAACAGGTTTCTGAGAGATAATCATAAAAATATAATACCATAATAAAATATTATAAGATAAAACATAAAAGATAATACTGGAATGAGACAAAACAGAAGAAAAAGAGTCTAAAAGAAACAAAAGAAACAGACTCCACTGGTTTGCACATTCAGGAATCCCACAAAACACTAAACTGGAAGCCATAATACATGCATCAAAGATCTGGTACAGGCTTATGCACCGGGTCTACTAGTTTCAAAATGTTTTACTTAGGCTGGATCATCCACTGTTAATAAAGTTACTACTGCCTGTATTGTCCTTGGCTGGTGCCTTAGTTTGAGCAGGACCCCTGGGCCCAAATCTGCCTATCATAGCAATACAGGCAGTAAACTTTAAACCCCTACCCAGATCTAGCCAATGGACAGAACATTCTCCAAAGTTGAGTTGTGAGTGGGGTACGACTTTCATATGTACTCTGGTGCCTCATATTTGACCATGTCCCCTGGAGGGGGAGACCTGGTGGCACTCAGAGGAAGGATAGCAGGTTACCAAGAAGAGACTTGATACCCTATGAGCATGTACAGGGGGAGGAAATCCCCCTCAGGCACAGTCATAGGGGAGGGGAATAAGGGGAAAATGGGAGGGAGGGAAGAATGGGAGGATACAAGGGATGGGATAACCATTGAGATGTAACAAGAATAAATTAATAAAAAATTTTAAAAAAGAAAAAAAATAAATTTACTACGTAAGAAAATTTTGTCACAACAATCCTCAGATTTGTACATAACAGTACTCCAATTATCATTGTTAAATTATGAGGAAATCATGCATAATATTAAAAAATAAATGGAGAGCATTTTTTGTTAAATAACAATTAATAGAATATGGTTTTCTTCTGCAGTTAAGAATTTTAAATACCATTTTAACATTAATATATAACACTTTGAGCTTTTATTTATGTGTATAAATGTATATTTCCCTATCTATATATGAATCTCAAATTTAATTACAATGCAATTTAGTAATGGTGGACAAAGATCACACTTAAATAATATTTACAATGTGTGTAATACCATCACTGACCAATTGTTTTCTTAATTTATTTTTATTAATTTTACTGTGTAACATTAAGTACTGACTTTTGTTGGCAATAAACTTTGTAACATACTTCTTGAAAGCTCAGGATCATGATGTATTATAGCTCAGAACTGTAGCAATGTCATTGACCTTTGCCTAAAAACTGAGCTAAGAGTAGTATTACAATCCACTATTCTTTTGCCTCCTTCACATTTTTTATTGGTTTTAAACAAGCTCCCAATGGTACTGAAAAACGACTTTTTCTTACATTTATTTTTGATATAGTTACTTCTAAATGTTCTCAGTGGTTCAACAGTGTCTGACAACTTAATCCGAGGCTTATATAATGACATGATTTATTATGTAAAATTCTGGTTTTTTTTTCAATAGGGAAGTCCAGCCATGTCACTCCTGTGACAGAGCAGTCTCTAGTGTTCTTCCATGTGACCCACTGTCCATCCCTTACAAAAGGTCTGAGTCTCATTCTCTCTCTGTTGACTTTTGTTGCCACTTAAGGTGGCTCCTATTCTCACTGTCAACTTGAATGAAAGTGGTTGGTCCAAACTGTAGGCGCTGTAGCCCCACACACAGCTCAACAGACACTAGACAATCTTTTTTATGTTATTCAGCAACTATTACCAAGACATAAGACAAAACAATCCTCGAATTTCTCATTGCCTAAAGCATTGCCTACACAAAGAATACACTGGGTACACAGGTGAGAAACTGCAAGGGAGTGTTAGTCAGAACCAGACCTGAAATGGCTGTTTTCTAATTCCTGAAGGAAATTTGTTTTACAGGCTTACCTCGCCACAAATATAAAGAAAGTAGCGTTGATATGTAGAATCTATAGCTCTTTATTCCAGATACACCAGGCTCTTAGAAGGAACAGAGAGATTTAGGCCGACAATAGTTCTCCCACAGACTAACAAATATCCCTGTCACGTCTTATTCCATATGACTTCTTCTATACCACATATATTTCCACTGCTTTTCCCATCACTAAGTCCATACTGGTTGGGAGAACATCACAACTTCCCTGACATTTTGTACAGAGGCCTCCTTGACTGCAAAGTGTGTTTTAAATCCAACCCTTTGGCCTTCCTCTGTCAATATTTAGAAGGATGATCAGTGTGTGCATTGTCAATAAGGTGCATTCCCCGAATCTCTTCTTTTATCTCTTTTAGCCACCTCTGATGCTTTGCCCATAGTTTCCCCACCACTTGTAAAATCACATCCATGTCCTGTTCTTCCCTTAAAGTCCTCCAGGACTTACTTTACTTAATTCATGGAATTACATAATAATCAATAACAATCACTACCAAATACGATTCCCTCTACCAAGGTCATTCATTTTTCTGCACATAGAAGCTGTAAATGTGAGCTTTAATGGGCTTTTCCATAGTGTTCACCATACTTTTATATTCTGTGAAAGTTCTCCATACTCTTATATTTAGTGAGAGAAAGTTCCCAACATTCTTAGATAATCATCACAGACTTTTTACTGCCAATGCCTCTCTATAAAAAAACCACCAACTTCTCCCCAGAATTCTTGTATTCATGAAAGTGAAAACTCATCCCTTCCTACTTATTGTCATGTGAAAATTAGCTCATTTTATTCTTCGTGAGCAAAATTTCTGCCAGGAATGCCTCATGAATGGTAAAGATTCTTTCATTATCTTAAACCCTATCCTTCAAATATTCCATTTTTATGTCTTTTGCTCGAGAAACTTCCATTCTGCACAGCTATTTACAAAAATTACTTTTACACGACTTGAAAGCTGTGATGCGTTCCACTGTTTTTGTGTGTATGCATCAACAAACTTACTTTCTAATTTGTTACAATGCAATAACATACTATAGTATTTCACCCTTCCTTTTACCAAACATTTAGTTAGTTACCTACAAAATCTTTAGTATATTAGATATCTGTATGCAAAAAAATAGTCCATTTCACCATGTTAAATAAAACTATCTGGCTGCAAACTCACAGCATGTGGGTTTGACATTTTTTTCTTTGGCTTGCAAGATTCCCATATTTGCATCATCCAAAGATTGATGATCCTAAAATAATCACCCAGAAGTATTTAAATATATGAATAATTTGGTTTAATTATATATATACAGATATGCCTATATATCCAGAATATGTAGACTTTAATTTTGGAGAGGAATTTAAACTTTAAAATGTTTTGTGTAACAATGTTTTAACTTAAATACACAACTGAAAGAGGATATGTCCCTTCAGATAGCTGAATTTGTAATGTGGAGATTTTTCTTTTAATTCAACTGATCTACGTGGTACTTATACCTCTAAAATTCTGTGATGTTAATCTTATGATAGCGATAAGTTTCCAAGATTTCTCAATTTACAAACTGACTAATACTTTTGCTTTAGGCAGTTCCTGTTAAGCAGACAGGAGGGTAATCAGAACTTTGCCAGGGACAACGGATGCTGAGAAGCTGGAATATTTTGAGACAAGCTGTCTAAACAGGATCATGGAAAGACCAAAAGGATTACTAAATTCCAAACCTCAAAGGTTTTTCTGATAACCGCTTTCCTAAACATTGGGATTAAAAGCTGCGATTACTTTTAGAAACAAGAATGCAAACACATACTTAGGCAAATCCTTGTCTTTACAAAAAATGTCTACAATGTTGCAGCCTTTTGGTTTTAAATACACCAAGAAACATATTTCTATCAGGAGTCAACTTCTTTTTTATACAAAAGGAAATTAAGTGCTTCTTTTAATTCTTGGACCATTCTTTATGTAACTAGTTTGTATTTTACATTGCTGTGATAAATGGATGTAAATATGCCAGTTAGCTTCTATAATGTCTAAATTTACTTTAAATAAACAATTTTTAAAAACACTTCAGATGCATATTTTGCATAAAAACTCAAAGACTTCTTTAGAAATGAAACACAAAAATCATATGTATAACAATTCTTGTTTTCACTATGATTTTATTTCATACACTTTTATTAAATAATTCTCATTAAAATATAAATAATTGGTCAACTATTAAATATGCCTTTTCAGTTTTATATTTAATTCTATTTACTTAAAATATCATATGCAGTCATAAATAAAGCATGTATATAAATAAAATTAAAAAATAAGTGTTTTACAAATTTTACTCATTAGATCTCACAAGATTTGTTGACTTCTACTAAGCTAAATACCTTTTCCGTTAAGTCAATAGTAGGTTTTTCAATATCAAAGTTATTTATCCTCAGGCGAATAGGACAAAGTATAACTTTTGTGTGTCAATTAGGAAACCAACAGGATAGTGGCTGCAGGAAGAAATAAAATAATACTTAGTATTGGAAAACAGCACTCTTAGTGTTTGCTATTAGACTGGTCCTTTTTTTCCTTAAACCTGTTATTAAAACCTGTGTCTGTGATCTAAGATCCTGCCTTAAACTATTCTATTCAGTTAAACTCTCAGAGTTGGCTGTTAGCATATTATGTATAGGAGCTCCCAGTGTCCTTGGAGAGCTAGGATTGCAAGTCTATTGATGGTCATCCATCAAAACACCAAGGCTGGCCTTCATGATGGCACGTGCCTTTATTCCCAGCACTAGGAGTCAGAGCAGGTAGGTCTCTGAGTTCAAGGCCAGCCTGGTCTACAGAGCTAGTTCCAGAACTGCCAGAGCTACACAGAGAAACCCTGTAAGAAAAAAACAAAACACAAAATCCCTAGTTTGTTTACATTATTCTTGAGATTTATATTTTTTTAAGGAAATAAAGTGGAGACTAAGTTTTGGACATGGTTTGGTTGACACAGTCTATGGATGGACGCCATGGTGCAGCCACTGCTGATTTTCCCTTTACATATTTCGCCATCTCCCTTCCCCAGGTGTTGCTGCCATCACTACCTTTCCCCTCCTTCCCTTTCCTCATGGCAAGACGCATGGAAGAAGGGTGCTGTTAAGGCCTCTCCATTAATCAACAGGTATGGCGGTCCTCAGCTGCCCCTCTCTGAGCTTCCCACTGCTGTCCTATCTATCTCTTTTACACATACAAGGCACTATTATCTTGACAAAGAGATTGAATATGTGAAATGATTCTTGGATCCTGTTTCTCTTTACATTTCCCACATGTGGCACAATGCAGAATTCCATCTAAAGTTGTAGAAAAGTTTTCCCCTTGGGTATAGACTATAGAAGAAATACTGATACCATTGTCAAAAAGGTGTTATGGTCAACCAATTGGAAAGAAATGCTCTTGTATTTCTCAGTAGGTCACTTTCAGCATTCTATAAATGCTTATTCATACCATAGGTTTGAAAAGAGTAAAATGAAAATATTTTGTGGATTTAAATATGGAATTCAGTCTACTTACATTGTAAAAGCATTGTACAAAATGATATATTAATTGTAGTGCCCACTCACTGGTTTAAAAAAACTTAGGTGTAAGCCAGGTCACATATATCTGAATTTATTTCAAAACTGCCACTCTGATGTGAAAGCACAATGCATGCTAATTACTCTTGGACAAACCTTTGTTTTTGCAATGCATCTGGTGGCATTTGGGAAAGATGGCAGAGACTGCTGTGTTCAAACTGTCCCAAGATCCCCTTACTATACAGTATTACATTGTGAAAAGAACTGCGCCCTCAGGGCAGAAGTCTAGGAGAGTCATGACCAATAAAACATAAGTTCTTAGTCACTAGGGCAACACCCGTCCTCTTGATTTCCTCTTCCACTGGTAGAACTGGTCCTTCTGGCTCCTGCAGGGGCTTGCATTGGAGATCCTAAGCCTCCTTCCTTATTGTGGATGATTCTTCGAGACATGTGTACAGAATGCTACCTTTGGGCTAGTAAGATTGCTGGCTGATGTCTTTAAACAAAACTGAGTGTGTGTGTAAGTATGGCTGTGTGGAGGAGAGCTGTGTGTGCAGTCCTTAGAACAGATATATTTTAACAGAACAAATCACTTTCCCTGATACATTTAGCTTAAGTTCAAAGATCATAAAGAATTGTTCCACTGCATCGAAGTGTGTTAAAATGTCAGCAAACCTGGAAAGGCAATGAAATCTCAGGCTAGATGATTAATCTTTAATTAGTAACATATGGCTTCCTATCAAATGATCATTGCTTGATTATCCATCAGAATCCATCTTATGCTCATACCTCTATCCTTTATGTTTTAGTGCTTTCAGCCAGAATACAAACAACTCTCCTGCCAGCACATCTTACTCAACAGAATAAGCTCCTTTCCAAGGTCTTTGTGTAGTTCGACTGCTGTGTGTGACGATAATTTCACTACAGTCTGTTGGGAAAGCATGCAGTTACAGGCTATTTAGAGGTTGCTGTGTCAGAATGTTGGCCAGTTTATCTACATAAATGTATTACTTTTTTAAAGGTTTATCTTTATGTAATAGGTAAGAACACTGAGGACTGATGATATCCAAAGCAGCCAAGGTCACTTAGGATTGTCTTAATTGAGATGTACCTCATGTAGGTTCTAATTCTTCTCCTGCCATGCAGACACTCTTTCACAGTGACCTCTGACTTTCTAGAAGATAGAAAATCACCTGTCCCTTGTTTCTTCCTTGTGCATGTTGAGCGAACATTTACAGAGTAGATGTTTTCCCCTACACATAAACATGAAACTTTGCCTCACTAACACCCCTATATATTCCTGCTTCTTCTCTATTCTCTGTAGCTTGTGGCATTTGGGCATTTTTGGTTTTTGTTTGTTATTTGTTTGTTTGTAGCAGTCCTGGACTTGTTTTGCAGACCAGAATAGCCTCGAACTTACAGAGATCTGCATGCCTCTGCCTTCCTGAGTGCTGGGATTATAATCCTATTGGGACTCTAAATGAGAGATGCATGGGAGAATAGCAAAATAATAGGATCCAGAGGGTCCTAGAAACCTACAAGTAGAACAATATGATAGGCAGATTTGGGCCCAGGGGTCCCGCTCAAACTAAGGCACCAGCCAAGGACAATACAGGAGGTAAACTTTAAACCCCTTCCCAGATCTAGCCAATGGTCAGAATATTCTCCACAGTTGAGTGGAGAGTGTGATATGACTTTCTCACGTACTATGGTGCCTCACATTTGACCATGTCCCCTGGAGGGGGAGACCTGGTGGCACTCAGAGGAAGGACAGCAGGTAGCCAAGAAGAGACTTGATACCCTATGAGAATATATAGGGGGAGGTAATCCCCCTCAGGAACAGTCATAGGGGAGGGGAATAATGGGAAAATGGGGGGGGGGCGGGGAGGAATGGGAGGATACAAGAGATGGGATAAACATTGAGATGTAACAAGAATAAATTAATAAAAAAATTTAAAAAAAATGTGTGCCACTGTGCCCAACTTGCTTTTAGGTATTATCAATATAACTTTTTCCTGAGGAAGAATTCATCTATTCTTTCAGATTTAAAGTCTATAATATTTTTAAATGTATAAAATTATCACACATACATATACACACACTAACACATTATTGAGCTCCACAAAATTTACCAAATATAGTGATAGAAAAGAGTCCAGCATTCTTACATTTATGCATAATGAGAGTCCAAGAAACGTGCTTAATAAATTTGAAAAGTTCACAGCACAAAAATTATGCTTCACATTCTATGAAAATGAAGAAAATGCATACTAATGAGGAAAATAAACTAATGAATATGCCTTTATAGAAAAGAGATCTAAAATTTAGAGTTGGAGGTCAAAGCAAGCAGAGATAATATATCTTGGGTAGAAAGTATCTTAACATTTAAGAAGTTATTAAATTTAAAATGTTTTCTTAATGAAGGAAATGTTGGCAGAAAATGAGCACTGAACAAACTTTAAAATAATATGCACTAATATTGTAAGGTAAAAATCAATGTGACTGGAAAAAAGGACATTATTTATGACTTGGTGTTTCCTCTACTAAAATGCCTCTGTGTGAAGAAGCCTGGTATATATCTGAGCATGCGCTGAGGCATCGATTTATGAATATGATATTCCTTAATGACCACATTTGTGGAAACAGCGCTTCTCAGTGTGTTGCAGGCCAAATGCATTAATACTGAGCTATATATTTTCAATGAGAGAGGTTGTGCCAAGAGAACACAGTTGAAACAAGACTTGATGGAGAAGTAAGGTCTGCGTCACGATATCCCACGTGACCACATTCTACCACTAAGCCCAAACTGAACGAGGCATCATTTTAAGTTTATGGTTGTGTAGATCGGTTTGTGTCTTTTTCCTTTGTGTGAAATGACTGGTGTGTAGAGAATGTATTCTCTGTTCTTTGTTCTGCTTTCTTTATTACTCATGGAATTTTAAAGTTGAGTAGCTAGGGCTATGGTGAACAAATTCAGTGTTAGAGTCTTCATATATGCTCTGTATCTATCTTTAATATTTCTCAATGACATGAAATGTAAAGGGAGTTCACTCCACTCTAGTAATATTTTATTACCTTAGCTTTTCCTCCCTCCCTTCCTCCTTCCTTTCTTCTCTCAGTCCCTCCTCCCTGTTCCACCCCCTAGCACCGTGTATTTTTTGAGCTGAACTCTACCTGCCTTTAACTCATAGCTGTATGTCAGTACTCCCTTTTGGAAAAGGAAAACTAAGTGCTACTTCTTTTCCAAATTAAAGTATTTTCAGATTTAAATCCCGACTGACACTGCCATCATGTCTAGATGTTTATGTTTCTCTGCACATTCTTTACTGCTTTAGAGCTAAACTGTCTAATTTTTCTATTACGTGGTTTCAAATACTTTCAGTGTTCTGGGTATTTTCATTTTCTTCTTTAAATCAAATGCTTTTTCATGAAAAAAAGAAATTCAGGATGGGCCATCCCTTTGTGTATTAATATTTATTTTGATCTGTTTGAAGAGTCTAGTAATTCCCTTGAAATATCTTCATGCTTGAAAAGGAAATGTAGTTCAGAAATATGCGAGATTTTGAACAGAATTTTTACATAAGTTCATGGGTCTGGACTGTAAGCAGTATATATGTAGAATGAAAGTGAATCTTTACTGAAAGACAAGCAAATTCAGCACTAAAAAAGATAATATTCTTACGTTGATAATAATACCAATAAAGAGAGAAAAAAAAGATTACTTGAGTTCAGATTATTTACTTAACTGACAACAATATGAGCTCATCTGTAACAATAAGTTTCACAGATGTCAAACTAGAGCAATATAAGAATAAAACCTTGGGTAAGGCATAAGTTGTCATATCTGTAATAATAAAAGCTACTACAAAGTAAATTCTTCGCTTATCCACACTCTTGCTTAGTGCCAAATTGCTGTCAATGTCCCTTGGCGAGTTCTATTTATGACCAGATTACAACACACTCTCAGAGGCCCCGCACATCTAACTTACAGTGAGTGCCGACACAGAATATATGGTCTTTCTAGAGCTGTGAAATTTAATTAATTTGCTGGCAGAGTACAGCTTTCATGCCCCATGCGTTTGCCCTGACCCTGTTCAGGACTTCCATTTTCAAATGGGCTTTACATATTGTAAACCTATATCATCTTAATGAAATCCTTCCACGTGGTAATTTTAGTGCTTGACTTAATTTTCTCAAAAGCTCCAGTGCCTACATAAATTTTTTTGCTGTAATATTGCTGTTTGCTAAGTAGCATAAATATACGCATGTCTCCTTCCCATTTTTGATAATCAGATCTTAAAACACTACCTTTTAGGTATTCCATTAATTGTAATATTCTTGGGTAAACTTTAAAACAACAAGAAACCTCCATTAGCTTTCTCTCTCCTTTCTGTTGTAGGTACAAATCATATACAATGTATCTAGTATCTTCTACTTAGTGTCATAAAGAATGGCATAGAAATAGGCTGCTGGCCTTTAATCATTCTCTCACCTATTGCATAAGCCCAAGTCTCTTGGGACTGCATCATCTTTAACACCATGTCTGGCTTTTTATAAAATATTTAAGACTAGGGACTTTAGAAATTGGAGGTTTGCCATAGCTTTGCCAAAAAAAAACTGACAGCCATTTGGTTCATCATCTGTAAAATGGAAAGACTAAGCTAGTGCAGAATGACTTTCGGTAAGAAGAGAGGGCTTTACTTTTATTTCTAGAGCAGTATCCTTGACAAGGATTCTGAGAACTTGGTTTTACTCTGTGCTAGGGACTACTACAATCTTGTAATTCATTCCCTCATATTGCCTAAAACTCATAAATTTCAAGACACAATAAAAAAGAAAAAATATTGCTAAAATTTTAAATTATTGTATTTTTCTTTTGAAGTGTATGTATGCATAAACGTGCACAGATATTCATTAATATGTATGTGTTATGTATTTAGATGTGTGTGTTTCCAGGCATTGGGGAAAACCTCATTTTGGGTGCAATATGCTAATGGAAAATCAGAGTTCAGTCTTGGGGTTCTAAATAATAAGAATTTTAAAAAGAAAAAAAAAAAAGCTAGAGGACAGTTTTATTAGAGTTCAGAAGAAAAACCCCAGGGCAGGCAAGCTATAAATTTGAGCAGCTGCCAAAGAAGGAAGATGGAAAGTGGTACAGAGAAAATTATGCCATTTATAAACAGCCACATGGCAGACAAGAAGCCACGTGATGGGGACAAGGGCTTTAAAAAATGAGTCAAAACCCTGAAGTACCAGAGAAAGAATGCGTTGGCTCTGGACAAATGCAGAAATAAAGAGATGGGAGAAGAAAGGAAGGTGGAACTAGGAGCTTCTTCTTCAGGACCCAGAAAGTTTGGTACTCGTAACAGAAACCCATGGAGGGATGGACGAACTACACTGAGCAAGGGAATCTGAGGAGAAACACTACTTTTCCTAAGTTAAAACATAATAATTCCCCTCATCTTTTTAGTATTGCAAATTAGAATTCTGAGTGTTGGTACCTTTGTAAGGAGGTTGACTATAGCTGAACCGGCTTGACTCTTAATGAAGGAAGAAAGGGCATATGTCCACCAAGAAACAGAGTCCATTCTTTTGAACAGAACGAAATAGATTTGGGTTAATGGACATTTAATGGTACCGTAGCACGTGCTCCTGTGTATTTCTTCTGCTTAAAAATTTTTGAGCACAGTTAAGATTTTTGAGAAGATCAGAGCCACTAAGATGTTTATAGAACTTTAATAGAAGATAGATAAGGAGTCAAAGTTTTTGACTCTTTGTTTTGGAACAAATGACTGTGGGATGATAGAAAAAAATTATCTCCTTGTATATATAAAATTTTCTACTTGCTATTAAAAAATGTCCATTGGGTCCGTGTAGCTGGGTGTTGGTGCTTATGCCATTACGTCAAGCACTTGGGACAAAACCAGGTCGAACTCTGTGAGTTCAAGGCCATCCTGGTCTACAGAGTGACTTCTGAGAGAGCAAGGGCTACATAGAGAATTGAAATTTTGAAAATTAAAGAGAAGAAAGAAAGAAAGTAAGCTAGCCCATAAAATAGCTGTGCTGTTAATTTTATATCAATAAAGACATCAGTCCCTAAGTTGCATAATCATTTTCTATTTCCTTAAATAGTAGAAAGTTAAACAGTATGAATTCCACTTCCAATGCTATCTATCAACAGCCACATACATGGCAGTCAGGAATCCATGTCTTGTCTTGGGGATGATGGAAAGGAGAGGGTGGGGGAGAGAGAGAGAGAGAGAGAGAGAGAGAGAGAGAGAGAGAGAGAGAGAGAGAGAGAGAGAGAGAGAGAGAGAGAGAGAGAGAGAGAGAGGGGGGGGGGGGGGAGGGAGGGAGAGAAGAGGACCCTGAAGTACCAAAGAAATACACGATAAAAGCAATAATTCTGTGCTGTAGTTTAGTGACATCCGTTTCAAATTTTTCATTGGAACTAATGAATTGCAAATTTTTAAAATTTGAAGATTACTCCTTAGAGAATGCTTTAATATTCTAATGACCTTTTTTACTCTCTAGACCTGTAACTAGGAATAGAAAGCCAAAAATATCTTGTGTGGACCTACTACTCGGTTTGTTATCTATAGACTAGATGTTATTTCTCTACTGTGATATAAATTATGATAAAGGAAAGCGCAACAAATGACTTTTGAAAGTAATTTGTTTGATTATTTTCTAGTCATTAATGCATAAAATATAAAGCAGTCACATAGAATCTAAAGTTATTTTGCCTGAAAGAGAGTATTAATATTTTCTTCCTTGAAAACTAGCTGAGGAAGAAAAAGTAAGAAAGGAAGGAAGAAAGGAAGAAAGAAGGAAGGCAGGAAGAAAGGAAGGAAAGAAGGAAAATAGGTAGAAAGATTTTTCTAGTCATTAGCCAGTGAGAGAATTGTGAACAAATATCCCAAACCTTACATTGGAGTGTCTAAATGTCTTGCCGTAGGATGCTGAAAAGTAAAGATCTTACTTTGCTGTTGATGCTTTCTTTGCATCTCTGGATGCACTACATGCCTGAATCAGCAGGATGAAATATGAAAGCAGATAAACATTTTTGTACATGAGAAACAAAACACCACCAGGTTGCCTGGCATGCTGGTTTTCTGAAAGAACTTAGTGGATGGTGGACTCTCTGCAAAGTTTGAAAAAAATAAAGATTCTTTGTAATCTACAAACAACTTTTTTATATAGATGTGAAGCCTGTAAGAAAACAAAACAAAACAAAACAAAAACAAGATGTCTCTCAACCTTCAATCATAAGATGCCTAAGAAGAACTTGTTGCCATCACTGCCTACCTCTGGACACTTTGGAATACAGCCCCCTTGTCTTTGAGTTTACAGCACACAAAACGGAGCCAGTTACCAAAGATTCCCAAATAAACATTAAGCAGACATAGCTATCATTATTTATGCTTGCCTGTCCCCTCTAATCAGCACAGCAGACATTGACTAAATAAACAGAACATCTTGTAAAGAAAACTGCTAGCAGAGATGCACTAGCTGATTGCAGGAGGATGTCAGTTAATTGAAGGGGAGGGCAAACATCCTTAGAGAAGAGTACAGCTCGTTGTTCAGGGTTTTAATGCATTGTGTTCTTTACAGAGTGCATTATGTGACTTTGTGAGTTAAAGTAACAGAAAATGTAAGAAATTATTTTCAAGGCAACAAAGAAATGGAGACTAAGGATAGGTGTTTAACACTTTTGAGAAGATAGTATAAAATTCAACAAAAAACGCAAGGCTCAATTTATTTCTACATTTATAATCAACACAAGGAGATGACTGGGAAGGGTGATTGTTCGGGGAAGGTATTTTAGCCTACATTGTTGTCCCAATAAAAGCCATGATTCTAGTGACATTTTCTTATTTTTGAATTGATTCTTAAATAAAGAAATATTTTATTTGGCATACCTTTAAATATATAAATTAAACTGGCTTCAGCAGTGTCTCCTGTTATAGCTGTAAAGTGTCTTCTAGAACACTGAAATTCAACTGTATAGTATAAATTAAAGTAAAGGTAAATAGAAGCACTTTCTGAACACTCGGGTGGATAATTCTAAGTTGGGGGGTAATATCCATGCTCATTGGCTTTGGTATAAATGAGATAAAAAAGCAGGACTCAAATAATAAAGATAGATCTTGAGTCATTTAATGTTAATAACCTCCAGTTATCTTTCAGAAGTGGAAGACAAGAAGTGAGTCTTTGTGTGTGGGAGAACAGAGGGGAAAGGTAGAATAAATGATGTGCTTCAAACAACAAATGAAAAAAGGCATTTGAATGTTTTCTATGCAGTTGTTTAATGCTGTTAGTTAGAGTGCTTGAATTTTACAGAAGAAGGCAAGCAGGTGAAGAGGGAACATAGAAACCGAGGAGTTCTGATTGTGGAAGGAAAGCCTAAACATCTCCTACGGTTAAGTGGATTGAAACAGTCAGTCTAAAATATGCAGCAGAGCGATTGAGTGTTGTATGTCCATAAATCATAGCAGCTACACATCAAAACATTTTTTTGGGTTGCCTTTGAAGTCAACTGAATAGTGCAAATACAAAAGGAGAGTATGAAAAACACCCATGAGTGTTTGTGTGATTTTACAACTTTTAAAAATCTAAAGAGGAACCGCAGGGAAAAAAAATGCATTTCATGCAATGTTATCTTTAATTAGTCATTTTGTTTTTTGGAAGAACATACTGTTTTTATTGTAAAATATCCTTTTATGGTTTTTTTTTTTTTGGCAGAGGATTTTAAAATTCTAATAGTATTTTGACATTGTAAACTATTTGAACCTGAATTGTGAAATTGCATATCAGTGAAATTTATAATTTTTAAACATCGCAATATATTTAAGAGATATACAACCTAGTTTTTTTCCCTTTTCAGAGATTTTTAATATGTCCCTAAATTAACTAACAAAAAGTAAATCATATATTTCATACAAATGACCATTTTTGAAGTCTGCATTAGAATAGACAAAATTCAAATTAATTATGAATTAAATAATAATTTAAAAATAAAAATATAATGTGATAAAAATAAAAGTAGCTTAACTAATATACAATAAGGCATGCTTCATATATAACTATATTTTCTTATACATTTAATTATAGTGCTTGGAATATAACAGAACACCTAAAAGAGAAGCTTTTTGAAACTGTGTGACCTTTTGTGGTAATAACAGGAGGCATTTTCTTGGATTTAATGCATGGGTCTCAAAGCACTAGATTACCTGAACTAGGTGGTTCCAAACCTAAGTACTAGTAAAAAATCTACCAGCATGTCCAAAAATGTAATTTGGGCATTGCACTTATAATTTAATATGCATTGAGCTTTTACTTTCAATTAAAGTTTATTTATGAGATATATCATGACTAAGACTGATTTTTGAAATTTACTCATAAACTAAGGGGCACTAAAAGGAGTACTTTATGGATGTGATTCTTTCTCTTAAAAACCAAGTGTTTACAATAAATAACATTGTGATAAGTAACTCTGAGCTTCACTATGAACAAAATAAATCACAAAGAGCCATGATCATAGGAACAAAAATAGTGTATGCACATTGACAATTAACTGGATATCATGAATGCTTTGGAAGAGAGTGATTAGCACATTACAGTGGTAATATTTTATACAACAGCTGGAATGATGCTTCTGTGTCAAGCACAGACGTCCCGGCAAGGTGGGCACTCTAACAGTTGCTGATAGTTGATCATTTCCCTTTTCCCAAGAATGCTGAGCAAATATTCGGTTACGATTTTTATTTCTACTTCTTCCTTTAAAAAGTAACTCACCACATAAGACAAACTAACAACCTTGACTGTAAAGTTCAGAAAAATCCAGAAATCAGCTTATCATTTTGATGACTCATGGTGCTGTGTAAGTTACATAGTTTCTTAGAATATATTCACATTAAATAGCACGCTCACAATGACATATTATATGACAGTTAATTTGGATGAAATAGGAGAAGGAATGTAGAAAATATGCAGTCTTGAATATCTTTCACGCATAGAAAAGAAAAATATTTAAACTTGAGACTTTAAATTAAGAGAGAATATAATGTAGTCTCTCATATATCAGTTAATCAAAGTGTCTTTGTTCCTTTGCATCTAATTTTCCTGTCCTCACATTTTCTTTAACATGATTCATTCAAGTGAGACATTTCCAATATCGATATGAATCTCAATTCAAGTCGTATGATTTTATTTCTTCTAGAAAATAAAAGTAGAACCACAATGTGATGAAAAAAAATCTACTAGTTTTTTAAAACTTAAAATTAGTTGATGTTTTTAAAAAACAGAATAAACCTATATTGGCCTTTTATATATTTATAGGGTTTAATTTATTAAGGGTGATTCTATTAAATAACCAGTGAGACTGAGACATGTGACCTAAGGGGAAAAACAAAGTCAAAACTATTGCTTGACATTTGAACTCACATTTTGATATTGAGCATTTGTTGATCCACAGATCTCCTATTTTCTCTTCTTTCAAAAATTGTACTTTTACATAATGAACATGGTCCTGTCTCATTTCTTACATGAGAACATTTATAAAATACCATGTTACTGACATTACTCCTTTAAAGTAATGAGTTTCAGTCATACTATCCTAATAAAATTATTTAAACAGGCTTACAAAAGCACCGTGGGATTGTGGCCATTAGTCATACTTAAAGCTCAAAGCATATAAAAATTTACAGGGGAAAATATCTGTGTTTACAAATCTTATCCAGGAGGCTTTCTAAAATTAATCAACCTTTCTCATCACTTTAAATGTTTAACCAGCAGATTATGCAAAAAGTTGTACCATGTGTATTTGCATATTTATGTGTACAGGAAGGCATTCACCCATCTTTGTGTTCCTAATTGAAGGTAGAGAGACAATATAGTAATCATTTTATAATAACGAAATATACTTACATGTTAGACATTAGCAAAAGTCTTGAATTCATACTACTATTTATCTTGCTGTTTTGTTTTTGTTTTTATGAATTCTCTCTACACTGAGGGGGTTGGCAAGAGTTTGGCTAGGCTACCACCATGAGTAGCCATCTCATAGAACACTCAAAATAAGCCAAATCACTCCTTGGACTACAGTTTCGGCATGTATGTGTCATGTGAAGACAGGAACATACAGATCATTCTACTATTTTCAAGGCCAAAGAGAGGGGCATATACTGGACAACTACTGGCATGCTACTGGAACTGTCTCAGACGGTAAATGTAAACTACTGCTAATCAAGAGCACTGCATCATTTGGGGACTGAATTGCCTTCCTCAAAAATAATGCACCTATTGACTAAACCTAGGTACTTGGCTTAAAACTTTTGAGCTTTCATATTTCTTTTGAAATCTGGTAATACACACACACACACACACATACACACACACACACACACACACACACACACACACGTGTGTGCTTTCAGTATTTTAGAGTCCCTGAACTTTTTAATATTTTATTAATTTATTCATATCACATCTCATTGGTTATCCCATCCCTTGTATCCTCCCATTCCTCCCTCCCTCCCATTTTCCTCTTACTCCCCTCCCCTATGACTGTGACTGAGGGGGACCTCCTCCCCTTGTATATGCTCATAGGGTATCAAGTCTCTTCTTGGTAGCCTGCTATCCTTCCTCTGAGTGTTACCAGGTCTCCCCATCTAGGAGACGTGGTCAAATATGGGACTCCCTGAATTTTTAAAGGAAATCTAATTTGTAATGATTACTTGGTATATTTTACTCATTACAAAGTGGTGCACCTTTACAAAGATGCCAGTTGCTAATCTTAAGGGAAAAAATAATGAAACCACAGAGTAATGTCTTTATGCCGAGTCTTGTGTTGGTTAAAAGACTGAAGGCATAGAATTTAGTCCACCACTTCTGTTGTCTTTCCTTTATGTTTTCATTTCATAGCAGTTGGAATATGTGCCTTGCCTTGTCCTGCTCACCGTTTATGAGTAGCAGGCTATATTTTATGCCTGTTCCAACCTGTAACTTACTAATCAGAGTAGAATTCCGGAATGGAAGCAGGTAGAAACAGCTTGAGTCAGCTCACAACCCCTTTTTCATTTCCAATATATTCTTTTTTCAAGCAGAAGAGAATTACTACATTGTGAATCCTTTTGAACTAGATGAGTCCTAGTTCAGGACGTCTCCCAGAGCCTGGCAGCAGGTGACTGTATCAGAGGTGCCACATATGTGCTGAGATGAACCATTACACAAGGTCCCAAATGACCTGGACATGAAGCACAGGAATTTTCCACATCTTGTTTATTTTTAATGCATCTTCTGTGAACACATGTATTTGGGCTTTAAAAAACATTGCATCTTCTCCTAATACTAAAGTATCTGCACACTGTCTTGTCATGGGAGGGATGCGGACTGATGCTACTCTGTGCACAGGTGTTTGCTTTCACTACGGCTTCCATCAACTGTAGGAGAAACTGGCAGAGGCTTGCTTCTTAGGAGTAGTGATTAATTTTTTTGAGTGCTTACTGCACTTTGTTTTCCTCATTTAAGAATGTAAGGGTTTTCGATAGAATGGGCTACATTTCTGGTCTGTTAGCGTTTGATAGACACAGCAGGCATGCTGAACCAGCACTTTGGAGATGAAGTTAGCAACAGGATTAGATGTTTGCTTGTGAAGGACTGATGTGAAATTTCAGGTTTGCAATTTATAAACAAATTAATAGTCTTTTCTTTTTCATTTGCTGAATGAAAATTTAATTTTATGGATCTATGATTTATTCTGCTTTTTAATTTTTCTTTTATTGTTTTCTCTTTTTAAAAAATATTTTCCTTAATTTTTGAGATTATTATATAATCAGATAGCTTCCCATTCCCTTTTCCTTATACTCCTCCTCGCTCTCTTTCAAATTCATCTCCAATAAAGATACGTGTGTGTGTGTGTGTGTGTGTGTGTATAATACACACATATATATGTGTGTGTGTGTGTATTACACACACATATATATGCACATGCAAAAATATTCTAAAATATATAAATACAACCTGCTTGGTCTATATATTATTACTTGTATGTATGGTTTCAGGGTAAAACATTCGGTACTCCATAACCAATTCATATGCCCTTCCCTAAGGAAGACTATGTCTCTCATTCTCAGGATTTCTTACTTGGCTGTAGTTCTTTGTGTAGGGGTGTGTGGTCTTCCTCTGTCTATGTTAGAATGTCTTCTGCTGTTGTCTCTGTTCTGCTTATGTATAGCCAATCATGTTGGTAACCCTTCTGAGATCATTAGGAGAAAAAGTCTCACAGCAAATTCTGATCCTCTGGATCTTGCACTTCTCTGTCTCCTCTTCATCAATGTTCCCTGAGTCTCAGGTGCAGTTGTTTTTTAAATGTATCAGTTGGGACTGGGCCCACAGCTTTGCATTTAGCTTGGCTATGATTGATGATTTTTCTTAATGGTACTAAGTCCCTAGAGAGATGTTTTCTTATCCTTTGCTGAAGATTCTTTTTCGGCCAATGTGAGGAAATCTATAATGTTGCTGTCATAAAGTTTGCTTGAATGCCTATTTATCTTTAGTTTATATTTATGCTGTATTTTTTCATACAAGGGGCTTGGATCATGCTTTTAAATCTGTAAGAAATGTATATTGATTAGATCACATCATATTGCTTTAATATTAGCAATTGTTCATTGTAGTAGTTTTATATTCCAGCACAATTCTCAGAATTTGTTTTGTTTCTGTCAGTAGTCTTCAAATATAATCATTTTTACAGTGGGTGTTACTTATATAGAATAAAATTGTAATTATTTTATGCAATGCATATACATATTTGTCAATCCTAAAACACAATTGGGAGATAAAGTATTTTCCATCAATGAAATTATGCAAATATATTAATTAAATAATCTGTATTTTCACAACTCTAATTATATGGTATATTTTAAGTTCATGACTAATCATGTAGTAAAATGTAAGATTTGATTCTTTCATTTTCTAACAAATTGCAGTGAGTTGTTATATTAAAATTTTGCTTTACGTTTGTTTGACCAGAGTATTAACATACTCTTAGAGCCTCCATTCATTTCTAAAACTCTTCTCTTCATAGATCACAGATGAGACGTAAAATTACTTTTTCACAGAATTCTAAGCCTTCATCTCTCAAGAGAGGTGCTGCCTAGGGAGGCTGAAGTTCTGAAAAAGTTAAAGCAGATTTTAAAGAGGGTGGGGTGAGGAATGTCTCAGGATATAGATTCAGTGATAGAGCACCAAGCACGTGCAGGCAAGCCAAAAGAATTAACAGAGTGGGGAAAAAAAGAAAGGAAGGGATGCAGGAAAAAGCAGATCAGACAGGAGAAGTTCTCCTACATTCTTAAGTATTCCTGGACAAATTACTAAAGATGAATTAGTTGCTATATCTGGCTGGGTTGGCAATTTTCATCTAAGAGTATTTTTGTAGCTGAAAATGCTTTCTGTCCTGGGATTTTTTCAGGTTAGTTAACTTTCAACGCACACATCATGATTTAGGTGGCTAACCTGCTCTTTTGAGACATGGTCTGCTGTTTCTGACCACTAACAGTAAAACTCATTGAGCTTTGCACACAAGAGCTGTTTAGATCAAAGGGTTTTCACTGCGGATCACTGAGTGCTACTAGCTAGACCGAAGGTGTGTAGATACTCTACAAGTAATCGTAGAACCTTGTTCTCCAGGCAGCATATATTATTGCAAAGCAAGAACTGCACTGCCAGAATCTCTACCTAAATTACATCTCTTGGATGGCCAACATACTTAAAGGTCTCCACTAAATTAAAAATAATGTTACACTTTTACATGTCATAAAAGTGCATCTGGTTACGCATCTCAGATAGCTATCATTTTTTTGTGGCCAGGATTTTTTGTCCATGAATTGCAGATGAAATGTGTTTCCTCTAAAATGTGGAGTAGTGGTTTTTATGCCACAAGGGAAGTTTAGCAACATTTGGTAGGAATAAATAGAGAGAAATGGATTTAAGATATTCCCTTTTGTTTGTGCTTTGTTGAACAGAACTGGATATGGATTGAGTACGCAAGCATTTTTCTTTGTTTGTTTACAAAATTCAAGAAAAGTTAAAGGTAGACTCATATACAGAGTTAGTAGCATTATTTGAGCAGCTCATCTTGTAGTTAGTAGTCAGCGACTGGTTACATAAATTCATCATCAACTTGGGTACAGAGGCTCCAGTTTGTCAATGGTTAGGAGTTGGCTATGCTAAGACTTCACTTTGCTACAAGCAGGAAGGAGAAGTTACCTCAAAGTGCTGTTAAAACTAAAATGAATACTTATATATCAAAATTATTTTCAAGGACAAAATCCTATTATTCTTGTGAGAGAAACTTACTCAGTGAGCAGAGTACAAAAATAAAAATGAGGAATGTTCAATTTAATCCTTCTTATGAAATGAATTAGGGGACAGAGTAACCTCTTTGCCTCTATTTCCATATTGCAAAAATCTGAAATTGGCTAAAGCTTTTAATATCTTATCTACGTTTAAGTATTTCTTCCTATGTACTGACATTTAAAAATTAGACAGTGAAAGCAGGCATGGTGTTGCAAGCCTTTAATTCTAGCATTCTAGTGGCACAGGTAGGTAGATATCTGATTTGAAGGTCTAGAAGCAAGTTCCAGGACAACAAGCACTATACAGAGAAACCATATCTTGAATAATGAAAAAATAAATAAATAAAATAAAAATCAGGCGGTATAATTAAAATGTGGACATTCACTATGAATGAAAACAATTTACTTCGGAATTATCTTTATTTTAAAGGTGGTTTTAATCCATTTAAAGACTATGGCTGACCATGATGAATAGAAAGATGAGAATGTGGTCATTGGCACTGACAAAGAACAAAAAAGTCTGTCATAAACACAATTGATTTTTATCCTCTTGGGCTTTCACTTTGTGTGAGTTGTAATTTCAGACTATACTTTAGAAACTGATCACAAAAGATCATGATAGTTTACTGCAGATGTTTTCTCCAATTGGGCCAAATAGTTCTTCCTGTGTATTGAGAATCAAGCAATTCTTATTGTTTGCATTATTCTTTTAAAGGGAGAGCCTGAATATTATGTCTTTCTGACTTTGCTCTCTCTTCCTAAAATTATAGCTTCTGCTTTTGAGTGAAAACCGTGCAGACTGTAATTGAAGGAAAAAAATAGACAATTGTGTGCATGTTTAGCAGTAGTAAACAGTAAGTTTTAGAAAAATAATGTACAATAAAAGGTCATAAGACCTTAAAATCTCCTTATATTTTCCATTTCTTTCTGTACTTTATTCCTATGATGTGCATTTGAAATATAGGCTATATATGTCACTATATACTTTATGTATGTTGTCCTCAGAACATTCTTCATATAAATTTAACTAATACATGTAGTTCTTAGATTTTATTTTTAAAATATGCAACTGTAGAAGCCAAATAGATACAAGAATACTATTCTACATATAGTATTTATTGCTCTTCCTTGAATATGTTGACTAAATTTACCTTTTTGCAAATATGTTTTAAGTGAAATTTGTACATCAGTTACTGTTTAATGTACAGGCAGATGGGAAAACGTTAACTGGGTGTCGATTTTATCTTACCACAAACTCAGTACTCATAGGGGAAACATACACCTTCATAACAGGAGAAATTATTATGGTTGGAAATACAAGTAACAGAAGAAATAAAAGGAAGAATGGAAGATGGAGGGAAGAAACAGCGGAAGACTGTCCCCACACATGCTCAGGCCACAAGGACTTCCTGCAAGGACAGCAGTGGGCAAAACTGCTCTTCTCCTCTAACTCCTAATACAAAGGAATCCTGACACCACACGATTCTCAAACATCAACTTATACACACACTATGGTCCAGGAGTTTATTTTCGCACAAAGAAAATTTTGTTTGTCCTAACTGTCAAACTCAAATTCCTTTTGCAGTTTTTAGTATCTAATCTTAAAGTAGTGCCAGGTTTAGTTAGCAGGCTTCTTTGTGAACAAATGCCACCTGGGTTAAGTTGGAAACTGAAACTGACAGGGACACTGTTAGGTGGCATGCAGTTAACTCGAGTTCCTAAAGCCTCCCTGTGCACGTCTATGCCTTTATGTTCCCTCTGTCTTTTTCTTTTCGTTGAATGAACAACTCTTATCTCTCTGTTAGCATCCATAAATATCTCTTTCCAAGAATTTATGGGATGGATCGTGAATGAAATTGTAATCTCTTCTTCACTTCATCACATTTTTTGTGTATCTCTCTCAGGGGATATTTACTAAGAGCCCGTTTTGTTGCTAGCAATGCTTTAAAGCTAGGCAATTATGCAAAATCCAGAGCATACACTAACAGGTTATCTATGGCCAGTGCCCATTCTGTGCATCCTCCCTGTGTGCTCACTGTAAGAGCTTGTGTAGTAGTTTGCATGTCAGTCCTCTGTAACAGAGAGAATTTCTGTGTACTCTCAGAGGTGTAGTGCACACTTCCTTTTCTTGAAGCTATACTGTTTCACATATGTAGCAAATTCCTAGGTCTAAAAGAAGCTTAGCCGTATACTTCCAAGTGTGTGTCAGTCCATTCTGTGAGTTTTTCAGAAAGGAAGTATACACCAGGAAAGCAACTTTGGGAAGACATTGAGGAAAACCGAGTGAAGCAGAATTCGATTGTTATATTGAGATGAGCAATAGGTATCGAGGATTGATAAGGAGGTGATTCAATTTATACGTCATCTCTGCCTGGGAAGCATGTAGCTGGAAACTACTATTGAAATTCATAATTTTAAAGTTTACCAGCTCTTATACATGGAACAAAATTTAAAAATTTTCCTCTATTTTAAAATAATGCTGGCATTTAAAATTACAGATTCCACCATCAAACCTGCTCTTGCTGACTGCTTATCTCCGGTTCGGAGGAGCCGAGTAATTAGATTTCTGGCTTGTGGTGTATCTCTGTGCACACACACTTTGCCTAAAGAGATAAACACTATTTGTTGAGTACGTCAGAGGCATGGCACTCTGAATTATGTGTTAATTAATGTGATTATCACAGCAGTCTTTCTCTGTCTTATACATGAGGAAACTGAGGCTTGCAGCTACTACTTTTGTTCTAGGTACCCGTGTGCTCTTCCACCAGGTGGTCAGAGCAGATTCTGAGGCCATGGACTGTTCATGTTCTATGTCATGAACATTTCCTGTATATAGCGTTTTGTTAATGGCAGCTCTCTCTACAGAAGAGCTATTATGTTCCAGGTGTTTTATTGTAAATTATATAGCACAGAAGTGATAGTTTTGCTTTCTTCCTGGAACAAATAGAACTTCCTGTCAGTTGTGTGATTCCCATGGAAATATCAGATTTTAATCCATTCTTTCTTGTTCTCACTTTCTAAGTATGACAAGCAATCTATGTGGACATGTATTACTGTTAATTATGCCAGTCAAGATTGGTGTAGTGTAATTGGTGTAGTTACAAAGCATACAAAAATGACATCAAGTAGTATTAGAAATAGAAGTCCAGGTTTTCACATGCTACTTGCCCCCTTTGTCTACTTTTCAGGTCTTCCGTGTCCAAAGCATAGAGTTCAAACATAAATGATGTTTCCTTTCAGCTCCAAACATAACAGTCTGGGCCTTGACAAGTAAAATCCTAGGGTGAGGGGTTATACATATTTCAGTAGCATAATTCGCTTAGATACTAAGGAATCACTTAATTTTTAAGATAGTAAGGTCTGCATTGCCTGAAATGCTCAAAGAAATGTCTTGGCAGGGTGATTTTGAAGGGCAGCTGTATAGGGCTCACGACTGAGTGTGTTTGGTACTAAAGAAAGTGCCTGACCTTGAGTTTCATAATGCACTTTTAAAGTTAAGTGTCTATGCAGTCTCAGAAAACTTGAGAATGAATTTACAGAGCCTGTGAGATGGCTCACCTGGTAACGCTAAGGGCACTTGCCTTCAAGCCTCATGGCTTGAGTTTAATCTCCATGACACACATTGTGAAAACAGGAAACCTAATTGTCCTCTGGCTCTTCTACTTGTGTACCATGGAACACAGTGCTTGTGCATTCTTCACACACACACACACACACACACACACACACACACGTGACTACAATTTAAACTTTTTTTTTTTTAACTCGACAACAACTACAACACCAAATCAGATCTATTGGCTCCTACCTGGAAATCCAGTGTTGAAAGGCTGGGTTTTAGGACTGCTTGGTGTTCACAGTAAAACCCCTTTTTAAACAAAAATAAATTAAAAAAAAAAAAAAAAAGGCAGGGGGAGCGGATCTAGGCCAGGTTATAGTCACGTTTTTCCAACCTAGTGGAACAAAGCAAAGCAAAACATCTCCATGCAGATGGAAACCAAGGCTCCAATTACTTCAAGAATTCTGGCAGCAAAGCAATAGGAAAAATCAACCCAAACACCTGCTGTGTGTTTATGTAAATCAAGTTGAGACAGGATTATTTCTTCAAGATTTCCCAGGTAACTGTGCCTCAGAAACTCCAGTGTGTCATTACCACTGTGTATCTGATCGGATCTTCTTAACCTGCAGCAGTCATATACTTATTAGAAGTCCAGTTCTCTCTGTCCACAAATGTCCAAATCCATGTCTACTACTTTCCACTTTCCTCGTTCTTGCAGCAAACATCCTCCATAGTCATTTTCAAATGTTTGGAACTGTATACATGGCAAATGGCACTGCATGAATTGATTGTTTTATCTCTGAGAGAGGTCTACACTACCGACATTAACCATGAGTTCTCCAGTAAGAAGGCAAAAAAAAGAAAAAAAAAATCCTTTCATGATTAAAATGAAAAGCTACAAAGGTCATTTGAACAGTAAAATATTGAGACAGTTTGCATGTAATTTGATTGATGTTTATGGAAAAATCTAGTATACCCTAAGTTATGTGATAAAAGAAGCCAGTTGTAATGTATCTTCCAGAGAAAAGAGGAAGTCTTTATAATTAAAATAAGTCTCTGCCTGGTTGTCAGAATATCATTATAGAAACTAAGAGTGTGCCAGTTTTTCTAAATTTTATAGCAGTAGTGTATTTGCCATGGCTAGAATTTATGAGCTTTGTTTGCTCATGTAACATATTGCTTTGGGAATGGGCCAACTGATTGTTGAATTTATTTATGTGTTATTTTATTTTGTGTGTGAAGATTTTTAAAGACTCTCTGTCTGCTTCAATTCTAGCTTACCCTATACTTTAACAAACAGATGATAAAAAGGTAATCACTGAGAGGTCTGAATTGTCTGAAAAAAAAAATGAAAACTGAGACCTAGCATTTCTTCCATCTCTGAAATTTAATTACTATTTTTACAGCATATGTCTGTTAAACAGACTTTCAAAGAGCATAAGGTTCCTTCAAAGAATGAGGTCATCAGGACTATTATAATGCCTAAACTATTTATATAATTGTCCTTTACAACACAAACAAATTATCTCTGAAACTCAGTTTTACTTCACAGATCTTATTTTGCTCATAAAACCACAGGCCTCACCCACATCATCCCACACCCGATGCTGCATATTTAACTTGACCTATAATTACTTAGGCAAAACCAGCTCTACTCTATCCCAGCTGTGCCACACCCAACAGAGATAGACACACTTGGCAATGTAAATCCATACTCATCTTCAAAATGTAGTTTTTGGCCTCCTGCATTTTTCTTTTCTGAATGGACACTGTCATTCTCACAAACATACCTTGACCATGTTTTGGATAAGAAGTAAGTACTTGGTGTTACTAAGAGTCACAGTGAAATGATAAATACCTGTGCAGACCACTGAAAAGATCATATTCTGAGGGAGTAAGATATATATAAGCAAAATCTGTGGCATTTATAGCAATAGGATATCAGGCACAGACTACATGCCCAATAAATTTACCACTATGTGTGCAAGTGTGTAGTAGAAACAGAAGTCATACCCTGAAAAGTATTTCCGAAGACAGAAGAAGACAGAAAGGTCATTAAAGGAGCCCCAGGGTTAGCAGTAGTTGTATAGATAGGAGAGAATGAAAAGTATTCCTGGGCCGAGGCAGGGCACAGCGTGAGCTTGCTTGGGAGAGGAAGGAAGTTGCTGCGAGACTGCAAAGAGCATTATGTCTGGATAGAGATGTTAGAACCCACCTCTAGCACCCCTTGACCAAAAAGCTTAGGTCCTAGTGTGAAAAGAGACTGTGAACAGCTCTCAAATAGAAGACTACATTCTTTGAATTTTATGCAGCACTAATTTTTATGAACTGGAATAATTTAAGAAAAAGAAAAAACACCAAGTTTTTACACTGAATGCATGCAGGGCAAGGAGGATGGTGACGTTAGTGAAAGCAGAGCAGGGCCTGAGAGAAGCTAAGCACAGAAAGAAACTCACTGTCTACAGATTCACAAAGCTGATCTCAAGTAGACCAAGGTTACAACAGTTTCTAATGTCTGTCTTTTTCCCTCCTCAACTTATTTCAGATTCCTTTATGTCCAGTGTGTGCTTGAGGGAAGAACTTTTATTAGGTCCATTATAATATATATCAACTTTGCCCTGAAAAGAGTTTGCTCTGGTGTATTGAGTTACTTTCTAGGTAAGAACTATACAACTGAGCAATGTATTTAGCTTGATGAATCATTTTCTTCTGAAAAATACAAAGAAATCATGATTTTTACTGGCAAATGCTATTCTTTGCATTTATTTCAATTTATTTCCTTTTTATTGATAAAGCAAACCTGTTTAACAGGCAGTAAAAGGACAGGAGCTGTGGCAGTTGTAGGTTTGTGGCTGGCACCCAACATCACCTGACCCAAGTAGCTTCTAAAAATAATTTATCAAAAAAACAAACAAACAAACAAACAAAAAAACCAAAAAACCAAAAAACAACCCAAAACAACACAAATGTACTCCTTACTTTCCGCAGTTTCTCCTCAACTCAGGTGGCCACAGGTGAGATCTAATTACTACATTCCCACTCCCTTTACTTATCTTCTCTTGGCTTTCTTCTTTTTTTTAAGATGAGATTTTCTCTCTGATAACTTGGAGAAGAAAATAAAACAGAAATTCTCTATAATGACAACAGCTCTGTATGAAATTTGAAAACACATTCTGGAATGCTCTTTTTTTCATAACAGAAAGCTAGATGGTGAATGAGTTAAATTGTATAATGGAGACTTTTCTTCACCGCACAGCCACACAGCCCTCCCAGGTTTTGGTTGTTTCTTTTCTTCTTTCTTTCTTTCTTTTTCTTTTTTTGATAATGATAAGAAATAATGGAAGCTTTCATGAGACATGACTAACTAGAAACTACCACTTGTGTGTTGGCTAAGTAAGAAGATTAATCTTTCCCTCAGGCTAATTTCGGGTAATTAACCAACCTCCAGGAGTGCCAAGACAAATTTCGGCATTCATAGTAGTACTTTAGAACCTACTACCAAAATGATATCCCCACTCTGTATTTCTGTGGTCTGGCCATGTTCAGTGAAAACCACCACTCAAGAAATGCTAGAGCGTCTGTTCAACAGTGATTGAAGGGGGCAAAACTGAGGAAGGGTAGGCAAATGGGAAGAAGTTGTAACCACAGAAAGGGAAAGAAAAAGGGCACAGCTTGGTTGCCCCAGTTTCTCTACTCCTTATAGGCTGGCTCTGGTGCAGAGGTCAGCATCTCTCTAGGCAGCTGGAGTGTAGTCCTGGGTATAAGACCTGATGACTTGAACTGCTGGCCAGCCTGACTGTAGACTGTGGAGTTCTAGTCTAGAAAATGAGAGAGAGAGAGAGAGAGAGAGAGAGAGAGAGAGAGAGAGAGAGAGAGAGAGAGAGAGAGAGAGAGAGAGAGAGAGAGACAGAGACAGAGAGAGATTCCTTGCATGCTTATTTGCTTACTCAGTTATTTGTGCGGTTTTCTTTTAGCGCCTGCACATATTCTTCTCTTGTGGTGGCTTACAAGTGGCTCTGTTACTGTGTTAAAAGTGTAAGGGAAATGTCCTTTGTTCTAACAATTTAGTTATTGGGAAATTTGTCAGTGTTACTGTTCCTTGAACTGGCCCTTCCCATTCCTACCTCCCCCTGAGATGTTAGTCCAGGTAAGAATGTCAAAATTTCCAAGGCCAACTTTGGTCTTTAACCCCACATATCCCCTGCTGCTTTCTCCATTAAATTCCTTTCTCTGCTTAGCCCCTGCTAAATTCCTACCTCCTCAGGTGAGCATTCGTCTTATGTGGGAGGAATTTGCCACTTTCATTGGGTAATTATAAATGCCTGCTGTCACTTGAAAATGAGGTTTCCTCTAGTCAAAAACTACAATTCAAATCAGAGTGCACTTTAAGATCAAAACTCTCCAGAACTGGAGCCCACAAATCAACAACTAATTTGTACAATCTGTAAACTACAAACTGCTGATTGTTTTATATCTACTTAAAATAAAAGTATCACAGACCCACTCTGTGAGGGCTTTGCTATAAAAGATGTATCGCTTAGATGATTTCCCAGTCTCCACAATAGTCCTCTTCACCTCTCTCTTTCCTGGAAAGATGATGGTCCTCCTGAAGAACGAGGAGGTTTTTTTTTGTTTGTTTGTTTGTTTGTTTGTTTGTTTGTTTTTTTTTTACTTTCTTTGTCCCTTCAGAGAGCATAGTTGTTTTGGCCTTTAATTTCAACAGAGGCATGGAGAATTTCTGTGACTTCATGGTCTACAGAGTGAGTTCCTGGACAGCCTTGGACACACAGATGAAAAACAACAGCAGCAACAACAAAACAATAACAGAAGTATGAATAATTTTAAAAATACGTAGATCTTAAAGACTTTGTTATACATTAAACCCACAAGATAAATAAATAAGAAGGCATGTATGGTAGCTAAAAGCTTTTCGTACAAAAGTTGTAATAAACATTCTAGTTACATTTCTGCCTGCCATCTTATTTGCAAATCAAATCTAGGGTCTACTTAAGCAGTGCTAGGTTTGTTGTTTTTTCTGTCATCTTTGTATGGTCCTAATTTATTATTATTATCATCATCATTTTATGAAAATTATACTTTAATGTCTCTATCACTTTTTCTGTCCTACTGACATCGTCCACCAAATAATGTGTCCTGTTGCTTTCCAACACGTGTTCATCAATGTGTTTGGTGTCAGGGCAACACCAGCTTCATTATTCAATGAAGATTAATAAACTAATCTTTAGTAGACAGAACAAAATATCAACACTTTTTTTTCCTTTTCCTGCCATTCCTTTGCTAACTTCCTTCTTGCTGCTGGGAAAAGTTGATGTGTATTTCAGTAGGTGTAAGAAGGCTGTAGTTTATTAGGAACTTTGATCGAGAAAGTACTTGAATTATACTTCAGGATCAGGTGGTTCTTGCCTATCCCTTTCTTGTGAGTGGTACTAAGGTTTCTTGTAGACTTGAGGTCCTTTAAGCTGTATAGCTTCCTAATTTTGACTCCTAGGCATCTTTGGCAGATTCTCTAATCAAATTGTTTTATAGTTATTTCATCATCATCATCATCATCATCATCATTATCATCATCAGTAATAAATGTTCTAAGTCTTGAGATATGGCACAACAGTTAAGCACAGTTGTTGTTGCAGAGGACTCCTATTCAGTTCCGAGCACCCACATGACAGCTCACAATCATTAACTCCATTTCCAGGGCATCCAACACAATCTGCAGGCACCAGGGAATGCATTCAGGCACAGACCTTCATATAAAACACTCCCACACAAAATAAAATAATAAAATATATCCATAGAAAGTAAGTAAAATATATTCTAAGAAATATAATTGCTATTTTCTGCTTAGTTCATTTTGAAATTGAATGCATTTGTCAGTTTACATGGTAGAAAGTGCAACATGTGCATTGATGGCAGAGTGCATACAGATCTTTATTATCAACCTAAACATTTCTAGCTGCCAATTTTTCTTCCATACTCTAAATTTCCTCAATTTCTTAAAATGGGATATTGAACTAAAAATTATATACGTGGCCAAAATAGTGGTGAGGTATTCCACAAGAGTTGTACTTCCTATGAATTGTACATTTGGAGGTATCTTAGAAGCAGTAAGTGGTTATGAGACTGCAATACCAATCAAACCATGTGAGCGTTACTAGGTGCTTTTGTCTCCTTCCTAAAGTGTTTGCTGCTTTCCTTAACAATGTCTATAACAAAATACATCAAAACCTCATAGGCTACATGTGACTAGCTGCTGAAAATTATCTCCACTCTTTGTAAATTATAAAAACTTGGCA
The DNA here is from genome assembly GCF_903995435.1 of Acomys russatus. Lineage (NCBI taxonomy): Eukaryota > Metazoa > Chordata > Mammalia > Rodentia > Muridae > Acomys > Acomys russatus. The sequence goes on from NC_067158.1 coordinate 47,469,124, forward strand.
TCCATTGATGTTAAGAAAGCATTTCTTAAGTCAGTCAGGTCTGACTCCTTCCCAGGATTGTCGGTTTCTAACCTTGGCTTGGTCACATAACCCGCAAACAGATTTCCCTTTCACGGTCCTTGTTTTCCTCATCACAATAAGTCACTAATTATTTACTAAGTAGTTCTTGCAACTGAATTTTTATTAAGGAATTATTTTAAAGTCAGGCCTTGGATCAAAGCACTTGAAAGTCAGAAGCAGAAAGGTCACTGTGAGTTGCAGGGCATTGAGATTGCAGAGGAAGACTCTGTCACTCAGAATGATGGAACAAACAAACAAAAACAACCTACCAAAACTCATTGCTTCCTTTATAGAAGAATCTTACTGAGCACTTGGTAGACCATTGTGCCATGCTCTTAGAGGGTAATTGGTTTGTGGTGTGCATGCATGTGTGTCTGTACATGTATGTGTGTGTGTGTGTGCATGTGTGCATACAAGAGCACCTGTGAGTGTGTATGTGTGTGCACAAATGCATGAAGCTGTTCATGCATGCTTTTTTTGTGTGTATGTGCATGCATACATGTGCATGCCTGCGTGCATGTGTGTTTGTGTGTGTGAGTGTTTTATATTGAGTAATGCTACGAATATGTGGGAAAGCAGAAACCTGCCTTAAATATATCCAGGTTGAAGTCTCTACTGAATTACGATACCTGAGATTAGTTTCAAAAAGATTTAGGGTTGAGATTTTCTCACTTGAATAAAACAAGTTTAAGGGGATTATAAAACTTAAAAAAAAAACAAAACAAAAAAAAACCCTCTTCAGATCTAGACAATGGACAGCTCATTCTCCACTGTGCTGGGAGAGCAGGTGACAGCATCAGACTCTGGTGCCCTTCATTTGATCACTAGCCCTTGGTGGGGAGGCCCAGCTGTACACAGGAATAAGCAGGCCATCGAGATCATACCTGATAGCATGTGGTCAAATGGTGGGGGAGGAGGTCCCCTTCTGTCAAAGGTCTAGAGGAAGGAGGGAGTGTGGGAACCAGATGATACAAGTGAGGGGATTACAATCAGGATGTAATCTGAATAAGTTATATAAATTAAAATTTAAAAATTAAAAAAAATGTTATTGTGAGTCTTAACAAAAACACCTATTAGCCAGACACGGTGGAGCTTGCCTGTAATCCCAGCACTCTGGGAGGCAGAGGTAGGCAGATCTCGGTGAGTTCAAGGCCAGCCTGGTCTACAAAGGGACTACACAGAAAAATATTGTCTCAAAAAAAACAAAAACAAACAGAAAGCAAAACAAACAAACAAAAAGCCTACCCATTATTACATTGCCTGCAAATATTTGATAGGTAATGAATGTAGACTTTTTCTTCTTAATAAAATATGCTTCCTTTATCTTAATAATATGTGTAACAAAATGCATCAAGAACTAATTAGCATACTACTTGGTTGAACATTCAATATATTTTCCCTCTTTGACAAATAATAAAATCTTATTGTTCATTGAAGCTAAATGAAGGAATTGGAATTAAAAGTCAGACTTGAATAGAGAGAGAAATTAATTATAATCTCTAATATTAATAAAACTTTCATTTTAAAACAAAGTCACAAAGAAAGCATTTTTAATATCAGTTGGCATGCGTGATGAAAGAACGTCATCAGATAGCAGAACAAGTGATCCCTTAAATTTTATTTTGGAACTACCTATTATTATGAGACTAGACAATGAAATGGTCAATATTACACGTTTCACTGCCACTTGATTATCTTACAAATGACTTTCTTTTTGTTAAGATAATCTGATAATTGAAAATGTGTTCTCTTCCAATCACAGCAGGAATTTTCTCAATTCTGAAATCATTCTTCCACATGTCAATAAGACAGGCAGTATCACGGGATTAGGGATTACTGTCATTACCTTATTGCCTGACTATGGGTGTTAGCTGTGGTTTCATTTCCAGATGTTTGATTTCCAGTTAGAGTTAGAGGCCATTGAAGTCAAGGATGGCATCTTTACCATTTGGATCCTGCCCTTCTGATTGAATATTTTTAAGTATTTTAATTTATTCACATTACATGCAGATTGTTATCCCTTCACTTTTATCTTCCCATTCCCACCGTCCCTCTTTTCTGTCCCATACCCCTCCCCTGGGCCTCAAAGGGGCCTTCTTCCCTCATCTTCTGGCCCTTGTCATGGTAACAAGCACACATACAGTGAGTTACCTTTTTCCGGAGTGAGTTTCTTCAGTAGTATGCACGCTCTACACAGATTATATTCTCTATTACTTTCTAGCTAAATTTCTTTCACAAGTTTCAACCGGCTGTTCCTACATGATGCTAAAGCATCACAGGTTCACGCTGTGAGGACATTGCTATAAAAGAAGTATTGCTCTTCACCTCTCTCTTTCCCAGGAGGATACTAGTGCTCCTGAAGAATGAGGAATTTTATAATTTCTTTATACCTTAGAGTTTCTTGTTTAGATATTCCAAGATTTCAAAAATGACTGAATAAATCCCACATTAAATAATGTCATGCATTAGAGATTTATATTTAAACTAGAGCTTTTTTTTAGAAACAAAGCATACATTTCCCAAAAGTACACTAATAGCTCGAGGCCATAATAATCTGTAGCTCATTAGGTCATTATTGAAATTAAGGTATTATAACTAACCCTGATTATTTTTCTATAAAGAATAGATTAGGAATTAGAAAATAGCACAGGATTCCTTTCCTTGCTTTACATAACTTAGTCCAGACAATTACATGGACAGGATAAAAATTGCACCTCAATGTTTTTATTCAGTTTATTCACCTATAAGAAAACAAGACTTGCAATAAAACACAATATTTTGTCACATTCAGAAGCAAATGGTTTATTTGGTGAAGAGTTAGAAAAAAATCAGCAATCTCTAATGTTTAAAATTGTGTATTTTTGCTTTTATGAAACTCTAAAATTTTTAAATAACTTTAAAAATTATTTTTGGTTATATATGCATATATATATGAAACCTTAATTTGTATTAAAATATTAATTAATTCACATTATATATACTTTGTTGTTTTTAGTCATGAAAGATTAAAAACAAAATAAGGCTTTGATGGTTGAAAAAAATTCCCTCTCCTTATCTCAGTGTCTTTACAGTTTGTATATCATTATTAATGCCATTATCAATCACAATTCTTTATATAGGCTGCATTTCATACCAAAAGTGTATTATTTGATGGTTTTATTAAGTTTATTACAGAGCATTAATTGCTGGGAAATATATTTCTTATTTGGATACCTAGAAACATAACAGATTTAGTTACAAGAGGAGTGAATATGATGGACAATAGAAGAAGATTTGAGGTAAATGAAAAATATCGCATTTTTTGTAATATTACTTTCTCACATTGAGCTATACAGTGCCAAGCAGCCCAAGGTCAAAGCAAATATTTTAGTCGAAATCAAATCAATTTTAGACAATAAAAGTCCTATATCCTATCTGTGAATAAAATACAACCTCTTTAAAAATTCTCTTTTAAATTAATAGGACATATCAGTTTATGTATTATAATATAGTATCCAAGAATCATAAAAGTTTATCGTTCACCTCCATACTAACCTTGCTTCTGACTGTGAAGTCATATGCCAGTGTTGGTCTGATAGGAACAGCCTCTTGTCTTACATATTTGTTTTTGCTCTTATTAAAAGGTCAACAATTTGTTTTGGTCTAATTTTGAGATTGTCAGAATTCATACATTTTACACATTAGAGTACATTCATCTTGCCGGGCAGGTTGTATTCCATGTCTATTGGTCCATAGAGTATTGGGAAAAGATTGCAATGAGATGGGAAGGGAAAATTTCAAGTGATCTCTAATAATACCTGGGGGCTGTACTAATGGACTCTTTAAAGGATTGAAAATGGTTTCAGATGTTCCTCAAAACAAAAATAGAAGCTGGAAATATGGCTTAGAGGCTAAATGCAATTACTGCTTTTGAAAAGGAACCCAGATTTGGTTCCTAGCACCCACACCATTTCCCGAGGATCCAGTGCCTTCTTTTGAACTCCGTGGACACCAGCTTGTACACGCTACATATGCATACATTCAAGTCAATCATACATATACATAAGCATAAAAATAAATCTTAGAAAACGGTAGTTATGTAACAGTTCAAATATTAGAACTGCCTTTTTATTGTGTTTGCATATTTCAAAACATGTCTCACATGAAAACATAAATAATATTAATGTAGAATTTAAAACAGTTGTATAAAGAAAGAGAGGAGAAATGTTGGGGGCAGTGGCCACAGGGAACCGGAAGAAGGAAAAAATTATGTGCAAAGGTCATTCTGCAACATTTTGGTTTCATTTGTGTTTTTCTTATCTTTTGCTCTCAGACAGCAGTCTTGCCAATGCCTTCAGGCAGGCCCAGCCTCCAGATCTTCCTGTCTCAGATGCAAGTCAGAATGTTAGAATTTTTAAGTATGTACCACTATGCCCAACCTCGTTAAAGAAATTACACACGTATTTGCAGCAAACTTTCTTCGGTTTCCCTCCGCTCCCTTTCTTACCCCACTTTAGACAGCTGATCCACTTGTGAGCTGAAGTTTCACCTTAAGAAGCTTGACATCCCCACCCCCACAATTCTCTCCCAGGACACGGAACTGTGGTCCTACTGGAACATAACATTGAAACCTGGGTTCATCTACAGAACACACCTATCATGTCTCCCCCAGGGAGAAGTTTCAGATAGTTATTTCACAACTTGAACCTCTCAGAGTAATAATAAGATCAGCTGCATCATATATAGAATGCCCTATAGTGTTTCAGAATTAGTAGGCTTAAATTTCAGCCACTTGACTGGCCTGGATGTATCTAACAGTATCAAGCAAACCCTCTGTTCTTGTTCGCATCATCTCATGTGCTTCTTCGCTTCTCCAAGACCAAAGTAACACTCAATTCTGTCTCATAGTACTGGGAGCAATGACTCCAGAGTAGTTTAAATGCTGGGTTCTAGATTTTAGAGGTAATGAAATAAAATAATTTCATTGTTTAAACACTGAACATCATAATTAGAATCTCACAGGTTCATAGTATATTCTTTTTTTCAAAATTCAACTTTCCACTTATAAAAGGAAATTAATAACTGGCCTCTTGGATTCTCGGTAATAATCAGACAAGAGCTGCTGGGATCTTTTGGTGACTTGATTTAGTCTTTATCCTATATAACCTACCAAATCAGAGTTATAGATAATATAATAACTTGAAAAAACATCAAATACTTAAGTTCTCCCACATATCTATCTATCTATATATGTACATACATACATGTATTTTCATTTTAATCTAATCTAAATATTTTGTTTATTATTATTATCATTATTATTATTAATTAAGACAGAACCTAAATATCTGACCCTGGCTGTCATTGTTTTGTAGACCTTGCTGGGCTTGAACTCACAGGTATTTGCCTGCCTCTGTTTCCTGAGTGCTGGAATAAAAGCCCTGCACCACCATGTGCAACACAATTATATTAAGTTGTATGTACCATGAGCCAAATGGTTTTTGAAAAACAATGAAAGTCAATTTTCATGAAACTAGAGAGCAGTTTGTAAAGTGAGGTCATAGGTCAACATTTAACTTTCAACTAAACCATGATATCCTCAATAAAAAGTTAATATTAATGTATAGAATGTAAAACAAAAACAACAAATAAAACACCACCAACAGAAACAATAACAGCAAAACTTCTGTTTGTTTTCCATGTTTGAAATCCTAAACCCTAAATGAATTTATATTAAAAAAAAAAAAAAGAAAAGAAAAAAAGAAAACAAACATTACAAGGATGAAACCCCAGCAGTAAAGTAGTAACTACTTTCTACATAATCACTGATCACTTTATTTTTTATTGAACTTCATTGGATATAGTGTTTGAAGTATTTCTTAACCCCCTAAAATGTTAACATATCTTTGTGTCTAAATGTACATGCTTTAGTACAAATCAAATGGCCACGATCAGTATGCATTTCTTGTAGAAAGAAAATGTAAAATGACATTTTGAAATATTTTAATTGCTAGTGGATATGCCAAAGTGAGAATGGTTCCTGAAACTAATTACCATGGCTTCATTTATCAAAAGCACTAGAGCTGTGATAAATACTAATAATAGTGTTGTAGCAGAACATTTCTGTTTGTCTGTTGGTACGCAATACTGTCATAGTTCCCCACACCACTGAGGTAGGCAATCTCTGTGTGACTTTAACAAAAAAGTCTCAGACTTTTTGTAACAAGGCTTCTCTATCTTTCACTGCTATCTATGCTGCTGAGGTTATTTATTTAAATCAAATAAATGTGGTCATTGTTTACAGAGTTGGAAAATTGAAGGAATCAGTAAAACACATCCCAAGTACAACTACATTAACATTAATCTGTAAAATGCTAAAGAAATGGCAATAAATCAATAGTTATGGGCAATAGAAAATGAGCTGAGGAGAGAGGACAGCATGTTAGGGTAATATTAACACAGATTTATGCCCTATAAATTGACTCTATATTAAAACAAATGCTTCCAAGTTACAATATAGAATAGCAGCCTGACCTTCACTTGTCATTTCTAAGACTCCCAGCACTTGGCGATCTACGCCATTGGAATGTATGTTTTGTAACGAATGAAAATGTATGGGGAAGTAGTACATTAGGAACCCTAGATTTGTTCCTGACTTGGCCATGTCTTAGTAATTGCTATAAGACATATTACTTTTCTGATCTTCAGGTTTGTTTTACATAGACATATGAGACTTGGACACACTAACACTAGGATCGCTTCAGGCAGTTCTAAACATGATTCTGCAATTAGAAATAGGAGGAACAGTGATGCCAGAAAAAGAATGCAACAACAGAAGTGCTTTATGGTTAAGTAATGTTGCCATAATCCTATTGATAGGAAATCCTACAAATTCACTTTGGATTCCCATAATTCACCTCTTACTGCAAAGGGTTTGTTTACTTCTAGAATAATAATAACTTTTGTATTCTTGGTCAAAATACAATGAAGGCCAACTACCACAAGACAATTCAAGTAGAATGTGGCAAATGCAAGTTCCATCAGGATCATTTTAAAGGTCCAAAAAGCACAAGCAAGTGCCAAGAGAAATGTGTCTTAAATGTAAATGAGCTACACCTGTTTATGACCATCAGCATTATCATTAAAAGAAAGAAAGAAAGGGCACATTGTGAGCATTTTTCCATGCAGGCTTGTCTAGAAACTTCATTTGTCTCTGCTTTGAGGCCCAAGCTGAGCTAATATATATTGAATAGTGGGTTTCTTTACAGGAAATGCCGTGCTTTAACAAATGTCATTCCAGGGTAGATGTATCCTAAAAGAGGATGAGGCTTTAGCTATTTTAACACTGACTAAAATGGAAAGAGCATACTGTACTGACAGAAAATGTTTCACATTTTTTTGTTTATCTAAGAAGCTAACTTTGTGACTTTGGAAAATTTCCGTAGTCTTCTGGCAATTTTTTCCCATTTGAAAAAATTAATGAAAGCCCTGACCTCTAAAGCTGTGTCAGAGTGAGGTGCAAGCAGTGTGTAGAAGCAGTGTGGTTGGTATTGCCCAAACAAGAGGGATTCTTTTCAGTCTGCATCTGACTTAACTTAAACGTTTGTATACCTGGAAAAGGGCAAAGTATTCAGATTTAGATTTTCTATCACTTTGTTTTTAATGCTGGGCTTGTGACTTGAGGAAACCATGCCCTTCAGAACTCGAGTGTGAGCTTAAGTGAAAGTGAGGGATTGAGCTAACTAAGGTTAAATGGTCCACTGTCTCTTCATCAATTTCTATTTCTTGTATTCAGTTTAATTTTAAAAGAAGAACAATAAAGAGATCTGCTACAATTTCCTGACTGGTGTCAACCTACAGTGATTTTGATGGATCATCATAACCTAGCAATATATTAATTATTGTGTATTTCCAAAAGCAAGAGCTAGTTCTTTTTATGAATCAGCTAATTGAGATGGGAGAATTGGAAAGTATATTGCTTTCTTTTTCTTAAAAATAAGAAAAAACATGAGTGACAAGTTTAGAACTTTAGGAATTGAGAATTTCCTTCTACTATTGAATTTTAAATATGTAAGTTACATTTTCTTTGCCCTGAAATTGATTTTTCGGTGTCTGCTAAATGACAACTACTGATTACATTAATATTCAAATCTATCTTGTCTTCCCAAGAGGTCATTTAAAAAGAATAGCCTATGTTCTCCCAAGAATAGAATTACTTTATCTCCCAAATAGATGGTTTGCAGATGTCAGGGATTTTCTTACAGTACATAGACAAAATAACTGTATCTACTGTACCATCAGGTAGTTTACAATTTTACAGACATTGTATACAGATAAATTTTCTTTTAACCTGCCCTTTCACCAAGAAAAAAATTAAGTCTAAAAATCCATTATGAAGAAATGGTTGAACTTATGACAAAGGTGATCTTTGCACAATTCACTTTTTAGTGAAATTAAATCTTCTAGTGTAATCAGAATATGCTTCATAATAGCTTCATCTTTACATATAAAATCTTAAATTACAGAAAGACAGTTCAAAACTACAAAGAAATTACCACTGGCATAAACTATGGATTAGAGAACATTGTCCATCCATGCTTTTACTAGTGGGAACTCCAACCAATCAGAGTCTTCTGCAGTGCTGGAAAATATTTCTCTTTTGCCCCCTTCAGAGAACCTCTAATAGCTAGCAACTAACCTGAAACACAGTCCAAGAGTAAGAGCTACCCCATTAAATGAAGGTAGCACTCCTTATATTCCCTACTTATGCTCTCTGAATGCCAAGCAGTTATTTCACAGATCATCTAGGATTAGAAGGAATTAATAATCCATACCAATTTCCCCCAAACTTGTGTTTGAAAGGCTCTTTTAGTCTGTTTACTTATTCTTGGTATGTCTGTTTTCATACAGTAACTGCCCTATGATCTCTAAGCTTTCACACTGATATGGCGAATTACCTCCACACATCTCACCTAATAGCTGTGGAGGACTTTATCAATGTTATGTCTAGGAAATTTAGCCATTAATATTAATTGAATTATGTTATAAAATTGGAAATAATGTGACTTATAGGGTCTCATTTATTTTCTACATAAGTATTTATATAGAATTAAGAAATTAAATAGTTTTAAACGTATTTATTTTTTTTAGAAGTATCTTGAAATGTATAGAAGAGCTCTATGAACAAGTTTGAATTCAAAGATGAGTTGGAATATGGAACAGAAAAAAAATCTAATGTATTATGAGATACTAAAGAGACTTAGGGAATACTTATTAAGGAAATCCAGGAGTGTGCACCTGGGATCAAAGACCCTTCTAGTACATTAGGGAACATACAGTTTCCACATGGTACAAGACATAGCTAATAGTGGTCATTCACTAACTCTCCATCAGGATAAGTTGAGTAATTCTTAAGGTCAGGTTTACATGTATGTAAACTTGCTCTTCCTTGGGGGAATTCACAGACATGAGTTCCTTAAAATACCACTTAATAAAACTTGTGTGTTTCAGCCATATGAATCACCACATGAGAAACATTAGCCATCCTAGTAGGCAAATAGAAACTTCATGATAATAATGAATAGTGAATTAAAAATGAAGGATGCAGTTTGTAGAATATTTGCCCACAAGCGTATCAGCTTCACTGCACTGTCCTAGGTGTTAACAACGGACACAAAATAGCTAGACTCTGACTATTGTACTATGTTAGGTAGATGGACAAATAAGTGGATAAAATAGAACTCTTACCAACAAACTCCTAGCTATAAATAGTTATCTACACGATACTCTGAGTTAGTGTAAACAGAATTCTCAGTTTATGAGAAGCCTAACATTTTCCATATGCACTGTCATATTCCATTCTTTCTCTAATATTCATGTTTCATTAGCATTTAGCACACAGGCCTTGGTTTTCGTGAAAAGAAATACAAATATATTTTATTTTTATATTTCTGACCATAATATGATTTAAGTTACTACCAAGGCCTTGTGAGTGTGCTTGAAAGACTAAATTCTTTAAATCCCTCCTGTGTTACTTTTTATATGCAGTTATTTCCTTTGATGTCATGACAATACATACTGAAGCTTGCAACCTGAATTGCTAATGTTAATTTGATTATTTTCATATTAGTGTTGAGTGCTACAAAATTAGCAGGCTTAAGACGTGAAAACTGGGAATGGAAGAGCTCTCGCTCTGTAGGCCTCTGCGGCGACGGGAGTGTGAATGCATGCAGTGATGCTTACTCCTCATGAATCCATGAATGCAGCTCTAAAGGCAAACAAGTAAAACTTTTAGAAAACCTGACAGCTTGATTTCTTTATTTAAACTGTGATTCATCGCAAGTCCTCCCTCTACTTTTTAGTAGATCATAGAAGTCGATTCTACTTAAAATCTTCATTACATATTGTATTAGTTATCATATATATCAGCAGTCAAATGTCCCTTCCTATAGTCTTACTATGGAATAGTTTTAATATACAAATGTATTAAAGATAAGGTGACTGAGCTGCAAACTTTATATTTTGGGTGAGGGGGTAGAAGTGTATCAAATCAATTTCTCTTTTTTTTTCTGGTGAATATACTTGGTTTCAATCATTTTATTTTCTAAGAAGATTTCTAACAACCTGTAAGAGAAAAGAATAGAAATATATGCTTGCATGCTGAACTGAGGCAGGTGCACCTAAAGACAGTGAGAATATGATTTTACTCTTTAAATAAATATTGCTTGAAAATAGCATTTCACCAAGGATATTTATCCCAGAAATATATACAGTCATGGGGCTGCAGCAAGACCTACCACCCATAGTGTGCCTGCAGCTTGCATGTTGCTTGTCTGTTTATTGATGCAATGTTTGTGGACTGTCTGTCTGTAATCTGCATTTTGCCTGAAAGTTTTTATGCTAATTAACTTTTACAGGAGCTGCACCCTTCCATGGAGCTGCAGGTACTAAAGGAATGGGCAGTAGCTCTAATGACAAAGCAGGAGGAGCACACTTGAGAGCTAGCCTGTTTCTGACACATCCTTGGGCAGTGCTGGAGAGAGGAGTCAGTGAGTTAGATAGGCATGACCAACTTCAGAAAGTAGAGCAGAGCTATTTTCTAAATGAGGGCCATGTTAGCCTGTTGCATATTGGAGATGTATTTATTTCTGGTTACCTTGGCAGTACTTCTCTCAGAGAGAGAGAGAGAGAGAGAGAGAGAGAGAGAGAGAGAGAGAGAGAGAGAGAGAGAGACAGACAGACAGACAGACATAGACACAGAGACACAGAGGAAATTGACCAAATTTAGCAGTAATTATTTAAATATAAAACCAGCAGAAGACTTCTCCCAAGATGTGACTAGAAATTTCATCAAAATTTAACCACATGATGTTTGCAGTAATACACAATGCACCATGGAAAAGCAATACAGAACTTCATGCGGTTAGAATGTTGACGAATAGAGGCTAATAGCCTAAAAATTAAACAAACAAAATAATGTACACTAGGTATTAATGTTGAATTGTATAAGATTGATTCTCTTTATAATTAAAAGAGAATTTAATTATAATGCTGCCAATTAAATGGGAGCAACATTTATCACTATTTTGTGTTTTCTTTTAATAAAATGCCTATATTTTTTAACTAAGGGGAAATATTTAAAAATGTAAGCTGGTTACCAAGAAGAGAATTGATACCCTATGAGCTTATACAGGGGGAGGTAATCCCCCTCAGGAACAGTCATAGAGGAGGGGAATAAGGGGAAAATGGGAGGGAGGGAGGAATGGGAGGATACAAGGGATGGAATAACCATTGAGATGTAACAAGAATAAATTAATAAAAAAATCATGTAAAAAATAAAAAATAGCTGTCACATAATTCAAAGAAGTTATGGCATATGTTTCTATAAGGATCTATAATTTATCTATCTATCTATCATCTATCTATTCATCTATCTGTCTATCTATATCTATCATTTATCATCAATATTATCTGTCATCTATCTCTACCTATCTATTAACCAATTATCTACTCTTAAATTCAATGTATAAAGAAAAACCAAAGATTCCCAAATTTTCTAGGCAGTGACTGAAACAGTTTTTATTCTTCAATATAACATCATTGCTTTACCTATGTGCCCTTTTATTTACAGCACAGTGTTTTCTTGTTCTGTTTTCTGTGACAGGGTTTCTCTGTGTAGCTCTGGCTGTCCTGGCACTTGATTTGTAGAACAGGCTAGCCTCGAACTCACAGGGATCCACCTTCTTATAACTCCTGAGTGCTGGGACTAAAGGCAGGTGCCACCATTGCCACTATACTACAGTGTTGAAGGAACAGAGAAATCTACCCATATAAAGCTTTATTGAGTGAGTACTAAATAGATTTGGGCAAAACCCATAGACATTACTTAGTCAGTGAAAGCAACTGTTATTGTGAACATCATTCATGTTATTAAAAGTGGAGATGCCAATGCTTGAAGCCACTTAAAGAGCTAGGGACTGATCACAGTGTTAAGTAAGCTGGCTTATACTAAGTTGTGTTACAATGTAAAATACTGTCCTGTTGAGCGTCTCATTTTATTCAAACTCTCATGTAAGTTTCTCATTCAACTTATAAACTTTAATAATCTCTTTTCTTCTTAATAATGACCACAAAATAATCATCCATAAGTTTTGCATATACTATTAAGGGAAATTGAAGTTGAAAACAAATAAAAAGGAATATGTCCAGTTTTCCGTATTTACAAGAAGATACCCTATAGACGTAAATTCTCATATCTTTGTTTATTCTCTCTTTATCTCACTGTATTTCTTTCAATGCAGATATGCATTAGAAATTAATCCAATTAAAAACTTCTAGTCTAACTTGTCATGTCTACAGTGTTTAAAGTCTTAAAATGATATCTCTTGAAAGATAATATTTTTTTAGCCTTACTCCTCAACCCAACTTAAAGCTCTGCTTCTCTTTCGAAAGTCATCGTTTGCATTTAACTCGAGTCGTTGCCTGCTGGTCCTGAGTAGACAACATGGTCTACCTACCTGCCAAGAACAGAGCTATGAGATGGTGAAAAGTAAAGAACTGTAAAGGGGATTCTAGGGATAACATCCTTGACAAAGCACTAGCCAGTTCTTGGTTCGATTTAGATCAACATGGCCACTACAGGGACTGAAGTAGTAATTTTGCTCAAATTTTATTTAATTGTAATTTTACATTATAAATAAAAATAGTTAGCTAGTGGTTATCATATGGAACAGTGCAGATTCAGATGCTTATGTTCTCACTTTACTTTAAAGGATGATGGTTAAAAGTTTTCTATTTAACATTAGAAATAGATAACAGAGTAAAACTGATCATCATTCTTTGAGCTAAATAATACTTCTTTGGTAATTCTGATAATATATATTTGAGCTTGTCTACTTAATCTTCTTTCTTCACTGGACATTCTAAAACCATGGATGAAAATGAAGATTTGATCTACATAGTACATACACATAGTATTTATATATATTAAATCTCTCTCTCTCTCTCTCTCTCTCTCTCTCTCTCTCTCTCTCTCTACCCTCTTTGTTTTTGTTTTTGTTTTTGTTTTGTTGAGACAGGCTTTCTCTGTGTAACCTTGACTATACTTGACTCACTTTGTAGACCAGGCTGGCCTCGAACTCACAGCGATCCACCTACCTCTGCCTCCAAAGTGTTGGGATTAAAGGTGTGTGCCACCACTGCCCGGCTGTTAAATATATCTTTTACATGCATTAACGGTACAAATATATGTATATATTATAGGGCTTAAATACATGCAGAATCCTTTTTTAAAATATATTTTATTAATTTATTCATATTACATCTAAATTGTTATCCTATCCCTTGTATCCTCCCATTCCTCCCTCCCTCCCATTTTCCCCTTACTCCCCTCCCCTATGACTGTGACTGAGAGGGACCTCCTCCCCCTGTATATACTCATAAGGTATCAAGTCTCTTCTTGGTAGCCTGCTATCCTTCTTCTGAGTGCCACCAGGCCTCCCCATCCAGGGGACATGGTCAAATATGGGACACAAGAGTTCGTGTGAAAGTCAGTCTCCCAATCTCCACTCAACTGTGGAGAATGTCCTGTCCATTGACTAAATCTGGGTAGGGGTTCAAAGTTTATTGCATGTATTGTCCTTGGCTGGTGCCATAGTTTGAGCAGGACCCCTGGGCCCAGATCTGCCCATCATAACATTCTTCTTGGAAGTTTCTAGGACCGTCTGGATTCTTCTATTTCCCCATTCTCCCTTGCTTCTCTCACCTAGAATACCAATAGGAAGTTTTCCCCTCTGTTCCACTTTCCTGGTAAGTGAAGACTTTCATGGGACATGCCCCTTGGGCTAGTGTCCAGATATAAGTGAGTGTATACCATTTGACTCTTTTTAGCTTCTGGGTTAACTCACTCATGATCATTTCTAGTTCAATCCATTTGTCCACAAATTTCAAGAATTCCTTGTTTTTAATAGCTGAGTAGTATTCCATAGTGTATATGTACCACAGTTTCTTTGTTCATTCTTCTACTGAGGGACACTTAGGCTGTTTCCATGTTCTGGCTATTATGAATAAGGCTGCTATGAACATGGTTGAGCAAATTTTCTTGTTGTGTGCTGGAGCATCTTCTGGGTATATTCCAAGGAGTGGAATAGCTGGGTCTTGCCGAAGACCTATTCCCATTTTTCTGAGATAGCACCAGATAGATCTGAAGTGGCTGTACTAGTTTGCATTCCCACCAGCAAGGAAGGAGTGTTCCTCTCTCTCCACATCCTCGCCAGCATGTGGTGTCACTTGAATTTTTGATCTTAGCCATTCTGATAGGTGAAAGATGGAATCTCAGCGTTGTTTTGATTTGCATTTCCCTGATGACTAAGAAGGTTGAACATTTCTTTAAGTGTTTCTCAGCCATTTGATATTCCTCTGTTGAGAATTCTCTGTTTAGTTCTGAGCCCCACATGCAGAATCTTTTATTAATCTAATTCCAGTAAAATATTCAAATATATTAAATTCATTTATTAGTTATAGAGTTGACATGAAATTACTCCTTTGTGGTGCCCAGAGATGTCTCATTGACTCAGATATCACATAGAGTTCTGATTTTGTGACAACTAGTATGGCCTTGTAAAAAGAGTTAAGCTTTCCAAGATTTCAATATATAGCGATGATTATGCTTCATACATTGAAGAAGTGTAGTGACAATTAAATGAGCTACTGCTGAAAAGCAGTTGGCATCATAGTGGATGGCTCTTCATTTCTGTTAAGTAGATAGCAGCATGCTTGCTCATCATTTTCCTAAGGTAGTATAAAGAGTTGTTTGTGTACAGTGTGCTTTTAGAACAAATATTTTTCATTTTTACTCCTTTTCGTGTCTGGCATTAAAAAATACAACATATATGAATATAAACAATAGATTTTATTACGCCCATTGCTTGAATGAAAAGACATGGGATAATTTTCTCAAGTACCATAAAATAACAAAATTCTAGTATATTTTGGGGGACAACATACTATTTCCAAATATTTATTCACTCTTTTTCTGGAAAGAGAATTCAATGATCCTTCTTCATGATCCTCGAATTGCTTCATTTGATGGTAAATTAAGTTATGAAAATAGTTAATAGCCAATTGTGAGAACTAAGCCTTGAAATATGGCTATAACTATTAAAAACACATACAATTTAAAACCAATAAAATCATAGAAAATGTCTCATTAATCATATCAGACTTATACTTTGTTCCCATATTGAATTGAATAAATGCAGTTTAATTAATCTCATTTTTGTTGACTAACTTTCTTTTCTTAAACATTGCTACAATGGTTTATTAACATACCTTTGTGGTTCATATCTGTGATTTCATTGTATTTGTGTTAATTGATATAAGATTTTATTGTATATATACTAGAAAAATGCAACAATTAAAGATAAAAAATGAAGTAATATTTCCTATTGCTTTTCTTAAAAAAAAATATCCCACCTAGTTAGTGTCTTAACACAAGTTATTACCTTATATTTCTTTAGTTCAGACACCTAAAATGAATCCCACTGGGCTAAAACCAGTGTGTCAGCAGAGTTATTCTCCCTTTGAAGAAATTAAGGGAGACTCTTCTTATTGCTTTTCCAATGTACTTTACTTAGGGTTTTTATTCATCTTAAAAGCAAAATTGGAATCAGCACTTTTTAGCACTACTACTCTGTTAGTCACTTCTTCTGCTTCTTATATAGAAAAATGAGCCTGTGATTACCACACCTGTAAGTGGACAAACTAGGAAAGTCTTCCATTTCAGGATCTACTGATCTGGTGTTTCCATTTCCTTTTGTCCCATAAGCTAATGTATTCACAGGTTCCTAGGATTGGGATGAAGGTATTTGTAGGTTTCCATTACTCTGCTTACCACCATGTTTATGCATGTTTTTATATTAATCTGATTAATAAGGATATAAAATTCATCTATCATCTATTTATATATGTATAATCTGTCATTTACTATCCATATCTATGTAGTTTTTTCTTCCTCACAAAAAAACTTCATTGTCTCTCATTAAACTTCCGTTTGTTTCTTCATGGTACTAATATTTTCTTATTATCAACATTCCATAGATGTTTCATATAGTTTTCATCTCACCCAAAAAGGATAGATAAAGGTGGGAACATACCAACATTAAAAATCTGAGCTATCATTTATAATTCATTGGTTCTGATTAGAGAAAAATCAATCCAAGTTTGCTGCTGTTTGCTATGTTACTCTGCTAGTAAGTGATACAGCAGCCATCCGGGAAAAAAAGAATACGTACTCCAAAAGGCGAGCACATATTTCAGCATGGGAAAATCAGTCGACCTTTTATGGAGAAGAAAAGAATTTGAGACAAAGACAAATAAAGGACAGGAGACAACTATGTTTCCCTCTAAGAGACTTGGCTATTTGAACACACCTGTTCAGACTTTTTGAGATTACCTTGGGACATAATACTGCCAAATCAAAAGTAAGTTTCCCAGAAGCTAGAAAACTGCGGCAGATGTTTGGCATGCTTTATTTTAACCTTCGGATGTTGGGAAGGTTAACTTTTATTGTGAACATTCACTACATTAGATGAAGTCTTCATCACACATTATTTTCAATAGTGTTTTGGATAACTACACATAGTTGTAAGACAGTTGTTGAGAGTAGTGTTTAGAGTCAGGATTTGACCATGGCATTTTAAGAGAGCTTTTCAAAGGTAATAACCCATGATTTAGAATTAAGTCCATTTCATAAGGCACCATATGCTAAGGTGCAATCCTTATGTATGGTTTTCCCATTTTCACAAGGCTAATGATTTCCCTTAGACCTGGAAAAATTGCTCATTTACCATATCTTATGCACAAATCTAAATCTCATTGAAAAGCAGTTGGTGAACCGTAACAGTCTGGCCCCTGTTGTTCCAGCATATTTCTTACCTGATAGGTTGATATGATAGCCCATGTAGTCAATAATCTATTGATTATTGATTATTGTGGCTATTGGCAACAATTCTCCATCAGCAGCTGTACAGTCTAATTTGTTCTATGAACGTTAGACACTACGGAAACCTTCCAGCTCAACACTATCATGATTATGGTGTCTTCAGCAATAGGAATATACCATTAGTTCTAGAATGCAAACACTATTCATAATAATATATTTTATTGTATAGGGACCATAATAAATATGCTAGCCAAGAGATAACCTATTTTTGGTATTTGGATTTTCTTCCAACAACCTTAACCAATTTCTTCTATGTGGAAACTTTCATTGGAGTTGCCTGCTATTGATAGTATTCTTCCACATGACTTTCCAAGTCTGTAATGCACCCAATGCTTAGTATTATGTAACAGATTCTTTTCTATTTCTTTTTAAAGAAAGAATGGGTAGCATATCTGAAGGCTCATTATCATCTACTCCAAACAACTATCAGTTTGTTTTGGTATTCAACACCTAGCAGGATACTTAACACAGGTTAGCAAAGTTCAGTACTGCATGAAAGATTTTATCACTTGTTTTGTCAACACGCAGTATTGGAGGTAGCAGCACAGTGTAAGGTGCAGTCACATTTAACTGTTTGTAATACACAGTCATTCTCCATGAGCTGGCCTGCTCACTCCTCCTGGAACTCGGTTTCAGGGCTATTTCACATCTCCCACCCATGACTGGCTTGGCAGGCTTGGCTTATTCCCCTCTGATGGCCAGAGTATGCAGGGCTCTCTCCTTGTCTGCCAGGCTTACCCCTGGAGCCTCCTCCTGGGGTCTGATAGGCTATTGGATGGTGCTATGGCTGTGGCTGTGACCATTGCTTGTTCCTGGGTTACACCTTGATACCAAAAGGGCTGTGAGCTGCATAAATAACCTCTCCACATTTCCTCCTATCATAAAATGGGAAACTTTATACAATATGCTGTCAGAGGATGACATGCCAGCTCTAGACTTAATCTTTTAAAAGCTTAATCTTTTCATTTGTTTTACCACTTATCCCTTGAAGAACTATTGTTGAGGCTTTATCCCCTTCTAAAAGGTCACTAGCACAAAACTGCATTTGCCATTTTTTCCCTCCCTGAAGTTATGGCTTAACATAAATTTTTTAATAATATTTGCTTTTAGGTAACAGACAGGTATCACTGTTTTTTGTTGTTCTTGTTGTTTTGTTTTGTTGTCTTCTGTATGTTTGTTTGTCCTTGAATGTTTTGACTTCTTACTAAGCTGATTTATAGGGAAGTCTAAATCATTCAAATTCTCTGGAGCTCTTCCTCAGATAAACATCACCCCCCTCCAATGTTGCTTAGAAAGCCATTAAAACTCAGCAGGAGTCCTGGGGATTTGCTAAATTTTTGTCTTGAATATCCTGTAATTGCAGGCATGTCTGACCAAGTGGATTGATTGGGTGTGCAACACCATCTTTCATAATCTGAGTTAATTCAGAATGTTTATCTTTCCTTTATTCTCTTCTGGTGGTGAAATTCACATGAACCTCAGCCAGTAGTAACCAACTTCTCCTAGTAGGTCTTATAAGCCAGTCCATCAGGAACTGGTTTTCCTATTATTGTTTTAGGTTATGCAGTCTTTGTCTAATATAGAGATTAGAGGCAATACTCTCTACTCATCCAGGGTTCTCATACAGAACTCTGACCCCTCTCTATTTCACAGCCCCTCAAACAAGGCTGTGATGAGATGTTATATTTCTTCTCTAAAAGTTTCAATGGGATAAAGTCATTGCTGGGGCTGGGCTTGGTGGCACAAGCCTTTAATCCCAGCACTCGGGAGGCAGAGGCAGGCAGAACATTGTGAGTTCGAGGCCAGCCTGCTCTACAAAGTGAGTCTAGGACAGTGAGGGCTACACAAAGAAACCCTGTCTAGAAAACAAAACAAAAGAAAAAGTAAGAAAGGAAGAAAACAGAAAGAAAGAAAGAAAGAAAGAAAGAAAGAAAGAAAGAAAGAAAGAAATTAATTCATGAAATTTCCCCTTAATACCAGAACTTCTTCTATTGGCCCATTTTAATCCTCTCACCAGTCTACTTATAGAATCATGAATGTTCCCTTTCTTTTTGTAAACGTCACACTGATGTGCATCTTAGATAATTTCTACTTTCATCATACTCACTTCCTGATTTGTACCATGTGTTCAAAGGTTTTCAATTCCAAGTAGGGTTCCTTAGCACGTGAAACTAATTTGTATTCTTTCCCTTGTATCTTGCCAGTAGTAACAAATAGCAAGATCATAGTTCCATCTATCTTATCACCTTCTTTCTCCCCATTTCATTCCCGTTTAGAAGCTAAAGCAGATACAGTATCCACATGTCTTTCCTTCCTGTTGTAATTCCTCCATTGTGTAGATTAATTTTTTGGGGGCTACATGACTGAGCCTATGTTACATGTCTCATTGTTCACAGCAAAGTCCACTCTTCCACTTCATGTTCAAAATCGCCATATATACTCTAATCTTTCATCTCTTTAGGGGTCATTTCTGTACTCATATATTAGGCCCCATTAACTAAGTAGGCATGGGACATAGAAGAAGATGGCTACTGTGGGATTTCCCCTGCTGCAAAGATGCTGCCTTCTTAAATGGTTCAGCCGTAATTATGTGTCTCATTACTCATAGCAGAGATCATGTAACTGCTACACAGCAGGGAGGTATATCTTCCTGTAACACAAGTAGAGAGGTACGCAGCCGTACAGAGAATTTCCACAGATGGATTTGCCTCCGATGGATCCACCTCAGTTATTTGCCTTCATGCACTTTACAACGGTCATGGTCATGCAATCGCTTCCCCTGAATCATTTTTGTCATATTGCTTCTCTGTTGGGTTGCTAGCTCTATGATTTTCCAAGGCATATATCATGTATACTACAGTTAGGACAGAGATTACTGACCATTCAAGTCCGTCTTAACATGTCAATGAATTTATTGGGATCACCTGTAGGAGTTTGAATGACTCTCAGGAGCCTACACCCATGCAGCATGGGTGATGACTCACAAATGTTAAATTCTCTTTGTCTAACCAGCAGTAAATTCCATCAAAGAGTCTTCTGTTCCTAAGTAGGTATTTGCTGGCTGTATAACTTGGGGAGTGGACCTCATGAATTAGCTAAATGTTTTTAGACTGTCTTGAGTCTTAGCATTTTGGAGATTTTTAAGTATTTTGAATCTCCCAGTTTCTTCAGGAGGAAATGTTTCACTCAGGAAGAAATAGCTATGTCAAGAAGGTTATGAATAGCACTGGCATACCAAAGTTAGTGTTTTGAGTGATTGTATGGAGAAGACATGATAAGAACTTGCCTCAATAGCTAGTCAATTTGAAAAGGCAAAATTTAAAATGATCCATTATGATAATACTTTCCCAACAATGGTCTGTGAATCAGAGACATTGATGTTACCCAGCAGTTGGCCAAAATGTCAAGTGCATGAAGCAAATCGTAGACTGAAGGAACTACAAACAAACAAACAAAGGAACAGCTTCTGAGCAAGGAGTTTAACAACTTCCTTAGAGAAGTATTTCCATATTTGAATCAGATTTGGAAACAAGAAAGGCAGTGTAGTTAAGAAAGCCAAATGTCCTATTATAGTTGACAGCTCAGTTGAAGGCAACATTTAAATGAGATAGGATACATGAGTCAATTGGTTGTCTTGATTAAAGAATAGAAATTTTTAAAGTATGCAACTGGAGAAGAAGTTGATAGCAAAAGCAAAATTATAGATCTCTGGTCAACAGTCTTGAATTGTCCTCGGTAATTGTGCGTAATTGAATCAGATAGTGGATTACTATGTTTGTGAGACACTTCTATAAAGGCTTCTGCATAGAAGTTTGGATAACATTAAGATATGTAATATAGCACAAAGAACCCTAGGGCCTGGGCTAAGCACATCTACTCTTCAGCTATATATTTGTAACTTCTGTAGCATTTTGGAAAATCAATTCACTCCTCTTAGTCTGTTTAGTGAGATACTGTCACAAAAACAAAATAATGGACACAACAACAAAACAATCAAATGCAAGTGTGTGATAACACACAAGTCATTGGTATCAGCAAATTTTGAATGTATAATATATTAATCCTTCCTGGATTTTAATTATTTAACAACCTATAGTTATCAAAAAATAGAGAAAAGGAAAAATGGAAAAAAATAATAGATTTGTTAGGAAAGGGACAAACACTGGTATGGGAATGATAATGGTCTCCATAGGCTCATTTGTTTGAATGCATCATCACCAATTAATAATAAAGCTGTTTGGGAAGGATTAGAAAGTGTGCGCTTGTTTGAGTGGGTGTGTCACTGAAGTGGACTTTGAGGTTTCAGAAGCCCATACCAGGGACAAACACTTTTAAGGATATTTCTGAGCATGCAGAGGAAGAAAAGAGCATATATTTATCTGGAAACTCATCTGAACAGAGCACCTCTACTATAGGCTCCTGTAGTTAACTTCTTGCAAAAAGTTATTGAAGAATGCATCTGAAAATATTTACTGAGGGAATACGGGAAAAAAAGTGATTATGGTTCCTCTTTGAGAGATGTGAAACCAAAAGATATATTATGTTTCAGATAAAAGACTGGAATTCTTTGTAGTGTTTTGCTATCAGCTACACCAATTAATGCAGATGATGCTAATTAAAAATAAATTTAGGAAGTGATTACTTTCTCTTGCCATTGTTAGGGAGAATTGATTCTTCTATATATCTAATATGGTAAAGTAAGAAGTTAATGATATATTGATGTATTTTAAAGCACCTAATTTATACAATAATTCTGAGGAAAACATTTGTGTTAAATCTAAATATTAAATGACAAACGATTTCTCTTGGAAAAGGAATGGCACCATTTAAGGACCCCCAGAGCAACACACATGTTAACATTTCAAATAAATTATTGAGTATGGCTGTGTCATCTCAATTTTTAGTTTTATAAAACTTCTAATACAAGAATTCTTTTGCACATGTGCTCTTTTCTATGGCAGTTTACAGCTGTGCATGGCATAATAACTTTAATGAACAAAATTATGTGCTGTAGAACTTGCTACAAAATTTCACAGTTCCATCTGCACTACCTTTCAAACTGAAGAGGCTGAAGCGGGGGAGACTTGACTAGATTATGGAAATCATCAGGAGAGTTTTCTCTCTCATTTTCAAGATTTTTATACAAGTTCATTAAGTGGTAAAGCTAGAAACCTTTCCTTTGCACACTGAAAGGAATTTCTATTTGTAATAAAATTTCTCTCCACCTAAGGTAGTACCAACAGACAGGGCACTAGCTGATTTACAAGGAGCAAAGTTTGTAAAACCTTTAAACATTCAAAAATGCAAGCAAACAAACAAACAACATACTTGAATTTTGAACATTTGCAGCTGATTGCTTTTCTGTAGTTTTCTGAGGGCTTACATTTTGAAACATTGTGTAATACTTAGATATATATTTTTGTCTTTTTATGGGAAAACAGGAAACTGGTTTTAGTATGAGACAGATTACATATTAAGAGACAGACACTCTCGCTACTGTTTTCTTCTAATATTTCTTTCTTTCTTACCTCTTGTGCTTCCATTCCGTATTCTCACTTTTCTTTTCTTCACATACAAAGCATATGATACAAAAGGGAAAAAGCAAGCAATAAAAGGAAAAGGAAAAGAAAAAGAAAACTATTGGGTTATCATGTAAACAAAAAGCCTTGCCTACCATAACACAGAAGCAAAAAGAAAAATCTAAAAGTGGGTGTGAAAAGGGAATGGTTTGTTCTGACAGGTATTCTCTTTACCATGATGTAATGTGACAAATGAGGATGAAAATGTTGCTATTATTTTTTTAGGCTAGCTGCTTCTTATTATATGACAGTATATTCCATTTCATTCAGGATTGATGAATCAACACATGCCCACATGTGTAAAGAATGAGGACTCAAAAATATGTGAATTTGGTGTCAAATTTGGACTGTGTCTTGTCAAGGGGAATTTATGTTGTTGATAAAAATGTGACCCTAAAAATTAAACTCAAACTCTAAGTTTGGTATACTAAGTTAAAAAACATGCTGGCTAAATACCAAAATGACAGTAGGCTTTGGGTAAAACAAAAAGGTCAAAAGGTATTTCTTAATTCTACATATACACTAATTTTAAAAATATTTTAGTTCAAGATCAAGCAGTATATTTGAAATCCAGAGTCATAAAATATTAAGATAAATATGGTTCCTCTGTGCATGAATGTTGAATTTGTCCTCAGAATTCCTTTTAAAATAGTTAGACGCAAGTTGTGTCTTACTAAAAGAGTAGGCACACAAACACACATATTATTAATGAGATTAGAAAGAACATATAGTTAACTTCCAGTGAACTAATCTCCACATGGAGAAATTTCAATAAATTGGACTCCACATTTCTCTCTTTATATCTCTGTTTTCAGTTCCTATCTAATGTGCATGATGGTATTAAACACCCAGACACCTACACTCACAAATTCAAACATTTAAGGATACACTCACTGGCTTCCCATGAACGACTTCACTCACACATTTAGCAGCATAGGCTTCCATTTTAAAAGGAAGTTGAACAGCATACCGACTAACATTGTCATTAAATAATGAGATAAAGAAAGGGAGCCAAAACCCGATTATAAAGAATCCACTTGGAACAGTAACTTTTGTTGTTATTTTTATTGTTGGAAATAGTAACATAAATTAGAGGAAACTTCAGTATTTGTTTATATTTTGTGTTGGGAGCAAAAATATTTACCCTTACTTTTATGATCAACAAAGTAATTATTTTCTTAACAAGTATAATACTTAAGCTAAATTAACCAATTATAAACAATAACAAAACAACAAAAGCATCATTTGGCCAGTACTTTTGAAACTAATTATAAACTCCTTAAAATAGTGATTAAGTATGCTGAGCCAACATGATAGAAAGCAGCTATTTGTTTTCAATATATAAAACCAGCAACTTGTCTATTAGAAGAAAATATAAGCAAACAACTCCTTCCATGTCAATCTTCCTTTTTCTTAGCTTCAGTTTGAATTATCTATACACTTTAAAGTGCACATAATTGAAACATAGTAACTGGAAAATAGATATACTGATCTTAATTTCAGCAGTATAGGCAAAAAGGACAGGCACATTTTGAGTGGAAAGTTAATTCTGGGTCTATGTTAGCCTCTCCAGGGGACAAAGTGATCAACATCCAAACGCCATGGGTTCACCATCAGTACATGTTCACACGGTTCCAAATGAGACACATCATTTCTATTTCAAGCAATGTGCATGATTTAATAGCCTTTAATAGCCCAGCAGTTTCACTGTACTATCCAAAGTGCTCCAATATATTTAATGTAGACTGGTTTTTAAAGTAAATTGCCATAAATAAGCTTGATAGCATTGCAGACTCTACTTAAAAGACTCTTGGGTAAAAGGGGTGATTTTTATGTTTTTTTTTTCAGTCTTGCTAACAAAATTCGTTTCTGATGCATGACTTTAGTAGGAATAGATATATAAGCCAAGAAAGCTGAAAAGTACACTCAGTAAGGCAATAATGTCAGATATTTCTTTAAATAAAACTATGCATTAGTAATTAATGCAAATTTTACTGTAATTGTGCCATGAAAAAACTATTCCTTGAGGTACTATTCTCAGCTCAACTTAATAGAAAACTCAAGCGGAAGAATGATGTGCGTGCCTGTTCTATTGATTTTCTCAGTATCTACAACCCTAAATATTTTGACACATGCATTCCTGTAGTATCCAAAGCTCCATGGCATATACAATTATAATTCGTCTATAGAGATAAGGTTTATGCTGAGGCCAGCTTGTGATGCTCTTCTGGAGGTCAGAAAAAAAGTAGCATATAGTTTAATTAGTCTAATATTTAGCTTTGGGTAGTCAGTTTTATCCAATCTTTAGCACTTCCACAGACAACTGTACCCTTTAATAGAATAACAACTAATTTTCAAGAATGTGCAGCTTTTGGAAAAGGCACAGCTGATCTAGAATCATATTTGTTTTAACATTTCTTTAAAAACATTTACCAAGAGCGTATTTGTTTTAAGCTTGCTGATCACCTCCCAGCCTCTCCTTTGTAAACAGGCTTTTATTTAAGTGTATCACTTTTGGACTCCTCTTGGCAGAATTTCCAGCAAGAAGATTTAGCTTCTGCTGAAAATGAATATGTATGGAGTGAATTTTAACGAAGTACCTGCATACACACTAAGCAATTCTGACGACGGTAGGGTAAGGAGTCTGGAGAGGAATGGAGCCTGAAAGACTTTTCCAGTATATAAACATTTTACTACAAAAAATAGTAAGTGCTTTACTTCAGTAACAGTACCAGGCCTCTGTGCGTGCTAACCCTCACTTATTTCTCAACAAATATTTCTCCATTCTAACTAACG
Organism: Acomys russatus; assembly: GCF_903995435.1. Classification (NCBI taxonomy): domain Eukaryota; kingdom Metazoa; phylum Chordata; class Mammalia; order Rodentia; family Muridae; genus Acomys; species Acomys russatus. The sequence continues at coordinate 47,495,038 of NC_067158.1, forward strand.
TTAATCCAAATAGGCTCTTGTAACAACCCACCACAGTTATTTTAGGTTGCACAAGTAACTTAATGTCATTTTCCTCTAAGTCTTTTGATACTTTAGAGAGTGAGCAACCATATAAATACTGCCAATGTTTTTAAAGAAGAAGAATTTTAGGCTCCTAGTGATTGAATTTTGTGATCAAATTTCCCATTTTATGATATCCAGAGAAAAATCTTACAAGAAATAAACATTATTCGATATCACTGTGTATACAATTCATGGTTATAACCCAGATATTGCATTCTCCCAAGTTATGAAACTCAAGGAAGAAGAAAGGAGAAAGTGAGAGATGGGATGGGGTGGAAAGTGGGGGGCATGGGCTCAGAAATTGTGCAAAATGAAGAGAAATAGAGGGTAAAACATAAAAGATAATTGGGAAAAAGTCATAAATAGTTTTCATAACTAATTAACAATACAGGGCAATGTATGTTTTATTTACTAAGAAAAGGAAACAAAAAAAGATTAATACCGTTGATAGCATCTTTTCTCTAGAACACCTACTTATTCAAGCCAGGCGCTCATTCCATATTTCATCATTCTCTGCATTTCCAGGTGGAAACATGTTGTTCCCATTTTAAGGAGCAAACTGAGCATAGAGTAATCAGTCAATGTACCCAAGATTATACTTGCTGAATGGCTAAAAAAGCAATTAAAAATCAGAATGAGCATCTGATTTCAGAGTACATGAGATACATTAATGTCAGTGGAGCTCAAATGTAATACAGAGAAGCCAAAATAAAGAATATGTCAAAAATAATTTTTGGTGACTTTATAAAATAGCGCTTCTGGAAAGTGTTTCAAAAGTCAGCTGTCTCCATTTAGCTTTCTATTCCTAAAGAGGCAGAGGGGACAGACTCATGGTAAGAGCTGGACAGGAAGAAGGAGTTTCAAGTACAATCACCTGGGAATGATGCAACCACAGCAGTCACAGCCTCACAGCAGCCTGTATATTATAGCTTCTGTTGTCAGTAAAATCTGGATTCCCAGTGCTTTCCAGGGTCCCATTCCTTCATGCTGAGCTACTGGCTACTGTCATACAGTGTATTAGTTTGTATGCTCAAAAATGATATCATCAGATTCCAGTGGGTAATTGGAGTCTAAACCTCCCAACCAAACAGGGGGCCCTGTTCGAACTTAGTGGGACACAAAACAAAAGAGCCTGAATAAGAGCAAGGTACTCACTGGGAAAGGTGGGATTCGGCAGGCAAGGGAAGGTGACAGGGAAGAATCGGGGTGAAAGCCACCAGAATGCGTTATACACATGCATGAATTTTCAAAGACAAATTTAATAAATATTACAAGAATTTAAAAAGGAGGCACACAGCTTTCAGTGTAGAGTTTTAAATTATCTGCTTTTTAAAGGATCTACTGATTAAAGCTTAGTTGTTTTTATCTGTGGTTGAAGTTTTTAAAATGAGCATTTGCTTAAACTTTTACAAACATACTGAGAATGTTTGGGTCTTGGAGAGCTGTCTCCACAATTAAGAGCAGCGTTTGCATAGAAACTAAGTTCTGTGCCCAGCACCGCATAGGAAGGCTCACAACTGCCTGTACCTTCAGTGACAGGGTCAGATGGCTTCTTTTAGCCTCTATACACAACCGTATACATGTGGCATGCACATACAAAATACATGAACATACCCAAGAGTAAAAAAAATAAATAAAAATTTCAGGCGAAGACAAATGGTTTGTTAAGATTATTTACTCTAGAATCAGAGTAAATGTGAGTAAAAATGGGCTGAGTTCATATTTTTAAAAATATAAGACAAAGTGGACATGAGCAATTAAGTAATTTACGTCCTATATCTGTGAGTTGTGATGCAGATTGCAGGGGCTACAATTTTAACTGGATAATGCCTTATGTTTTTCTTATTTCTTTTGAAACAATTTGGGTAGGCTATGAGTCAGTCCTCTAGCATCTAAATTCAAGGGATAAAGACAGAAATAGATGCTAGTGGGGATTACTTAGGCTCTAAGTCTTAAGGAAACCTGAGTAAATCTAATAGCTGCGTGTCATCTGCAGTAATGAAATTAGAGAGTGCACTTAAATGGATCCAATAATTAAATATGTATTTATTAAATCATTTTAATAGCTTTAGTATATGACTTCAGGACTCAAAGGCAACCTCTTCGTGATCACCCTTGAAGCTTCACTGAAGAGAGAATTACAGAGTCAGCTTTCTTTCCCAGTGTGAACCGGCTCTATCTGTAAGCTTCATGATTAAAGAAACTCATTGGTTACAACCACTGCACATGATTTAATCGCTGCTGCATGACACATGGTGGCCGTCGCAAGCAGTGGGGAGAATGTCATGAGAAGTTGATGGTAAACATGAGCCTGAGGGAAAAAAACAGATGTCGTGACAGCTAGACAGAAGGCCAACTCTCTGCACAGTGGCTGGAAAGGAGAAACAGGGGCATTGCTCAAATTAATTATTAAAAAAAATTGGGATCAAATGCAGAATTATTTTCAGTGTCTATCCAGGCTTTCAGACAATTTCCTAACATTTGTTTCTTAAATAGATCATTTTTACATTAGGAAGAAAGGTGTTTGTTGTTTATTTTGCAGCTCAGGTGTTCTGACAAACATGGTGAAAATTGAAAGACTGCAGAGATTGTGAAGGAATTGTTCCTCTTCTTTTCCTTCCACCCACTTTTGTAGATCTGCAATTTCTTTTTTTTTTTTTTTTTTTTTTTTTTTTTTTTTTTTTTTTATTTTTTTTATTAATTTATTCTTGTTACATCTCAATGTTTATCCCATCCCTTGTATCCTCCCATTCCTCCCCCCCCCATTTTCCCATTATTCCCCTCCCCTATGACTGTTCCTGAGGGGGATTACGTCCCCCTATATATTCTCATAGGGTATCAAGTCTCTTCTTGGCTACTTGCTGTCCTTCCTCTGAGTGCCACCAGGTCTCCCCCTCCAGGGGACATGGTCAAATGTGAGGCACCAGAGTATGTGAGAAAGTCGTATCACACTCTCCACTCAACTGTGGAGAATATTCTGACCATTGGCTAGATCTGGGAAGGGGTTTAAAGTTTACCTCCTGTATTGTCCTTGGCTGGTGCCTTAGTTTGAGCGGGACCCCTGGGCCCAAATCTGCCTATCATATTGCTCTACTTGTAGATTTCTAGGACCCTCTGGATCCTTTTATTTTGCTGTTCTCCCATGCGTCTCTCATTTAGAGTCCCAATAGGATGCCTTCCCCTCTGTCCCAGTTTCCTGGTAAGTGAACATTTCAAAACGTCAGTTCAGGCTCCACTTTAAGCTTTTTGTTCTATTTTGTAAAACTAAGTAGACAAAGTTGTATTATTCTTACGCCTGCATCCAGAGAGTGCCAGCTGGGCCGTTTGTCCGTTCTTCATTGTTGCTTCTCATAGTTTGGTCGGAATTTGATTCAAGAAAGACCCCTTCAAAATGTAATGGAAGAAGTCTCCTTTAGTGCTGCAGAGTCTAATTTCTTTGACATTCAACTTCAGGTCGCCTGTCCATTGCATTCTCAAATTCGCAGACATACAATTTTAGATAAATCCCCTGGCAATTGTGTGCCATGATCATGTTTTATGATCCACCACATGATACACCAAATCTTTGGGCTAGAGAGAAAAATCGCTGAGTGGCCCAGTTGTCAAAAGCACTTCACTGCTCTTGCAGAGACCCTGGGCTTAGTTCCTAGTTCTCACGTGGTGGTTTCCAGCAGCTTGAAAGGATCGCATGGCTTCTTCTGGTCTCTACATGTTCGTGCGTGCATAGCATGTGCATAAACTCATTATCTCTCTGTCTCTGCATCTGTCTCTCTCTCTTATATCATGCACAAATACATGCACATTACTTTACAATCTTTAAAAAGCATGCCAATTTCTGTACCTCTAATAAAGCAGAATTTAGAAATCCATTAACACATGATAGAACAGAATTTAAAATGAGCACTGGGTTCAGAGGTTATTGGATTAAATAAGTATTAATATTATTTTAATGCATGATGTTTAGACCACTAGATATATAACATGAAAGGCTAACCTTATTCCAGGAAAGAACTGCGAAGTATACTGACTTATACAGTCTTTACAAAGCCCACTTATCCAGCCTGCTTTATACAGCCCACATGTCTTCTGCAGCCATTTGTTCCACCCGACTCCAATTTTTGGCAGTGGAAACAACAGTCAAATAAGTGGATATGAAACAGCTGTCAGTCAGTGTTTACTTTTAGTTTCTTTTTGGTTATGGAGAACAAGGAACTTATTTATACTATGGTATAAAGTAGATACACAGATGTGCAGAGACTCATTTTATATTTTTGTTAGCATAAATAAACTCAAAATTTGAATATCTGCCAGTAGTCATAGCAAAGCAGTAGCTGTTCTGAGTTCAAGTAGTAGAAAGTTCTAACAAATTCTAATTAAGTGGTGTTCTAATGACTGCATTGAATATAGTCTGAGAAATAGTGATTTGCCATTAATTTTCAGCCAGTTACTTTGCTATTGGAATATACTTCATTCTATCTCCATATGTTCAGCATTCTGTCTCTGCCTGTATAAGCAAGTGTTTGTGGGCAGCTTTCAGGATACTTATTTTGAGCTCAGCTCCTCCATAACCAGCCATAATGATGTCCTTTATGCTGAAAAGGCTCCAGCTTTAATTTGGTCTGAAGTGTACTGTTGATTGTGCTAAACATAGTGATTGAAGTGAATATGCGTTTTCCAGGAAACTTCCAGAAACAAATTGAACATGGTTAATTTTTAAACCATGTTTTAAAGCTTTTCAAGGATTTCTTTTTGTTATTTTTGAGATTGTATTTTAATTGCAACATTTCCCCCTTATTTTTCCTTCCACCAACCCCTCCAATATACTGTATCTCCCTCTTTTCTTCAATATCATGACCCCTTTTTCATCCAGTATTATTACATGCATACATGCATTTGTATATACATACATATTCCTAAATAAAACCTGTTACATACACATGATGCTACTTATTTGTTTGTTTTCAGGGTTGCCTATTTGGCACTGGACAATCAATTGATGTGCTTTCCTCTGCTCCCAGCTTTACTCAGTTGCCTGTTATCTTCTGCGGAGGATTGAGGTCTTGTGGGCTTTGCTCCATCTCCTTTGGCATGCTCCATGGTGCTCTTGTTCAGCTCACATTTAGGCAGCCATGTTGGTGAGACTTTATGGCCAAAGCTTCTGATGGTTTTAGAAATCAAAACCTGAGAGCAATGTCCTTGATCATCTTCCTCTTAAAACTTTTCGTCCCTCTTCTGCAATGTTCCCGAGCCTTAAACATAGGAGTATTCGTAGATGTATCCTTTGGGACTGGACTCCACATCTCTGCATATTGTTTGGAGGAGCTCACATAAAACTAGGCTCATCACTTTTGAGTTATATGTTAGGCAGGAGGAGGGAGCAAATGGGAAAATGGGTCCCTACTGAGCCATGGAACTGTAGCAACTTCTTGTTGCTACAGAAAAAAATGCCAGGCTTATGGTATTGGTGTCACTGTGTGAGAAGTGTGGTGACAGCAAACGCTGCCCACGTTAACATTTATGAAGACAGGAGACAGAACAATACATACCACAGAAGCATTTTCTGTCTTTTTAGAATTTCTATTCTGGGGTTCCCTTAAGACTTCAAAACTCAAGGTTAATCAAAAGTTTACATGTAAATAGCATTTTCTCAATATCTTCTTTCTCTAGGCTTAAAGGAATCTATAACTCATGTGTTTTGTGCATCCTTTTCCTTTCTTTTATGATTTTAAAATATAAAATGAGTAAGCCCAAGATATATTGTTCTTAAGAATTGTGACCATCTATCTGACTAATTGGGATAATATAAAGTTGTATGAAGTATATCGATATTAATCAACTTTGGCTTGATCTAATTACTCCTACTCTGTCAAAGCCCTAAGTAAGAAATCAATAGCATTGTTAGAATTGCTCACAGAGCAAATGTTTGTACATTGAAGACATATTTTAGTTGCATTAGATCATGAAAGATTATTAAGTATTTTGGAAGAAGAGTGAACCATGTATTCACATGTTAGAATTTTGGTTCTTGTCACATATTTTTACATGAAAGAATCAGTCTTTAAATGAGCCAGCAAAGAGCATGTTTAATCAGACCACTACCTACAATTAATAAGGAATTATACCAAAATTATTGGATATTTTCAAGCCTTATTTATTCTCATCTATATTTTCAAAAAGTAAAATAATGATATTTATAAATTTAGCTTTTCAAGCAATTTTGAATGCAAATTCTTTATTTTCTTATAAGGAAATTCATGTTCATCTCTTTTCCTGTGATAAATCTATTAAAGTATGTTTTTTTCTGTACATAGAAATAACACACTTCTTTCTTCTGTTGGACTTGCACAGAAACTATGGCCATTATGTATTGGAGGATGATCTGATATATTTTGATGCTAATTACTACTTGCTGTCTCTGTGGCCCCCCCTTTGCTTAATAAAAAGCGGTCCTTCCTGGGCAGGACAGGAGATAGTTAGGGCTAGGAGAGAGAGGAATTCTAAAAAGAAAAAAAAAAAAAAAAAAAAAAAAGACTGCCACGAGAAAAAAAGGAAAGAGATCTGAAGTGAAGAGAGGGTTAGCTGAAGAAGAAGTACATGGCTGGCAGCATGGATGGAGAATCCAGTCCAGATGAAGAACATTAGCAAGTATTTGGGATTATGGATGGGGGGTAACTTGATAAAAGTTATTAGAAACAGATGGCATGGGATTGAGGCAGGGATCCCATGCCTGCCCCACTATGGGAGGTAGTTTAGAGGATTGATATCTGCCTTGCCCCAGGTTAACTAAGGCTATTTTAAAATATAACAAGTGTCTGTGTCTTAATTGATAGCTAGCCAGACATACTGATAATACTAATAATACTGATAATTTAAAAACAATAATTATCTTTCTGTGGATTCTTATAATATTAATATAATGTCATTTAATTAACTGTTGATGTAAAAATAAGTGAAAGTAAATAATAGACAATAGTTCCAATAACCAAAGAAACCACAAGGTTACAATTTTGCAGCAGGTGTGTGGAATTTATAGTCAGGTTGACCGTAAAAGAAATGAAATAAGATGTCCAATGCATAATCCATTTTATAAGAAGATCTTAAAGAACTGGCTTGCTATATGAGTGTACTTCAAATTGCTTTTTCATTCAGTATGCCAAGTGAAGTGAGGACATTATTCTTGGAGCTTGTTCTGTTTGTAAAGTTCAGCATGGTTTTTTTTTTTTTTTTTTTAATTCCTGATACTTGGCTTCTTTCCAGACATTTAAGTGGCTAGAGCAATATCTTGAATTACAACCTAATAACAAATACTAATAAATGTCCCAGGCTTTCAAATCATTTTTTTCTTCACATTTCTTCTTCTCTCTGCAAAGCAAGGAGGACATATTTTAATGCTTCTTTTTACATACTTATTTTTTATTTACCCCAAGCAGTATCAATACACACTAGGTTAAATTTGATTCCTTTACTTCTTTCCCTGTTCCACTCCTAATCCCTCATCCTGGGCCATATGATTTTCACTGTAACAGCACCTTGAACAGACAACCCCACGACGTGGAGAACTGGAAAGGGAGAGAGGAAGAGTGCTCTTATGCATACACGGCACCTGGTCCTGAACCTGGCTCCCGAGTGGTGCTGATTAAACATCATACAAAAATTAATTTCTTGAATTAGAGATGGATTATTACACTGAATGTGCTTTAATTTTAATAAAAACTCTATATTGGGATGACACGAGACACATGCAGTGATAACTTTCAGGAAGCAAGAGAGAGACTGCCAATAATGTATTACAAATTAATTTTTAAAGATGCAGTTTGCTTTCAGACTTAATTTTAGAGGAACTAGCTGTCAAATTTGTATGGCATTTCAAAACTACAAACACAAGCAAATTCCTCAAATTAGGTTTAAGACTGTATTTAAGAAAATTTGTAGAACATGTAATGAAAAAAATGGAAGGTACTTCTGTAATTGGAGAACAGCATCTTTACAGTTTAATAGTTTCTGCAGAACTATTTTTTAAAAAATAAGACATTAAATGAATATAAATAACCATATTTTATTATGTCATGACTGTCTTTTAGATAATGCACTTATTATATATAACTATATAAAATATATTATATACGAAAACGACATGCTCTTTACTTTGTACAAGAATAAAGTGACCTAAGAAACTTTCAGTCAGGACCAACAATTTTACAAAAACAATTATACTTCAAAAACATAAATGGTTTCTAATTTTATTTTCACCATAGTACTATAAAACTTTTACATTCATTTTCTTGAGGAGAGGCATCAAGCTCTGCTCTATCTGCTCTATCTTTATCCTTGAATATCTTGTACGCAGGGTGAATTTTGAGCCAAAGTTTTTGTGGGTGGGTTGGTGTTCCCCTCCCTCTACTAGGAGAGTTGTCCAGTTAGAAGGTTTCTTCTACAGTCTCTGTGGTCTCTCTTAGAGTCCTTCTCATACCCTAACTTAGGTCTCCAGCTTGTCACTGAGATGCCTGTGCCTACAGTTTCTCTTTTCTCTGGAGGTATTTTTTTAACCTCCTGTGACTGCTTTCTGTAGGTCTGATTTCCACTCTCATATCTTTCTGTTTCCTCTAGTACTTTGTTCTTTTTTTTCAACCATAGCTTCTGTTCATTTTATTTTCTCTTCTGAGTGAGATTTAAGCATCATCCCTTGGGTCCTCTTTGTTATTTATTTGGACCAGTGAATTATAGTTTGTTTATCCTGTACCATATAATATCCAATTAGAATTGAGTACATAACATGTGTGTCTTTCTGGGTCTGGGTTACCTTACTAAGAATGATCTTTTCTAATTCCATCCATTTGCCTGCAAATTTCATAATTTCTTTGTTTTTATTAGCTGAGTAGAATTCCATTGTGGAAATGTACCACAGTTTCTTTATCATTCATCGGTTGGGAGATGTCTAGGTTGTTTCCAGATTCTGGCTATTACAAATAAGGCTGCTATGAACCTAGTCTAAGAACTGTCCTTGTTGTATGGGAGAATGTCCTTTGGGTATATGCCCAGGAGTAGTATAGCTGGGTCTTGGGGTAGAACTATTGCCAATTTTTTTGAGAAAGCACCAGATTGTTTTCCAAAGTGGTTGTCCAAGTTTGCACTACCACCACCAGTTAGTATAGAGAAATCACAAAGTATGAACACTTGCTGGGAATAATGGCAAATAGTATAGTGTAATACACTCTGACAACTTCCCTGAAAACAGAAATCAAATTAATTCCATCTATTCGGCATGTGAGAGATTTTAATTTTTTTTTACATCTTTGGGTGATTTTTCTCAATTCAGTAGCTTTTCAAGCTTATATAAATGATAACCATATGACATACTAATTACTTTTGTATAAGGATGACCAAAAAGAACTAAAAGAAAATTTATTGAAAGGGAGAAAGTCTTTGTTTTGGCTCAAGTTTTGAGAGATACTATTATCAAATTTGGAGGTAGGATCACAATTTATATCCCAAGTCAAGTTGGCCACCTGTCTGTACTCAGTAATCCAATTAGAAGAGGCACTTTAATAGAGGCAAACAGAAAAACAAGATTTGTTCAATGTGGCCACATTGGGAAGAGAAAGAGGAGATCCAACAGACCCCTCACATGCACCTTCAGGGTTTTGATGTGAGATCAAAGTTTTAAAAGTGGGCCAAGAGTGTTTACATCTCAACAGTCGCGGTAAGGGCATTTTCCTACCCACCACTGTCCCATCGTTATCTGGATTTCAGTCTTATTTTTCTGACAAGTTGTTAGAACTATTTGAAATTCTTTTCAAGGAGACAAGAGCCCCATCAGGCTGCTATCCTTTCTTTCTCCCAGCATGAGATTCCTGAGGAAATTCCCATTTTCTTTGGGGTCCATTATTTCAGGAGTCTAATAGATTGAAAGATACAAGTGTCTCCTTAGAATATCTTCATTTCTACTAGACTAGTTACGGTGTTAGTCCATAAACCTCAGTTTGACTAAATCTAGTGGAATCGTGTGGTAGAACCTCCTGGTAAAATATTTGGTAAAGAAAGCAATTCACCCTGTGTCAGGAAGAAAACAGAGGTAGCGTCAACAACAGAATGACGTTAAAGAGACCTACTTCTTTATGCCCAACCTCTAAAGCTTCTGGACGCCCTGTGTGGTGGCTCATGCCTTTAATCCCAACACTCAGGAGGCAGAAGCAGGCAGATTTCTGTGAGTTCAAGGTTAGCCTAGGTTACAAAGCTAGTCCAGGACTGCCAAGACTACACATAGAATCACTGTCTCAAAAAACCCCAATAATAATAATAATAATAATAATAATAATAATAATAATAATAATAATAATAATAATAATAATACAAATAAAAGCTTCTGGAACACCTAGAACTACATTATCCTCTAGAGTCCTGAGCCTAACCGCAGAAGCTCATGGGTTGGATTTTGCATTCAAAGTATATCATACTACTATTTTAATTTAATCTGAGGCTTATTGATGCACGATTTGTTTTATAGAGGGAAAATAGAGAAGATGCTTTACTTTTAAGTATAAATTACCATCTATGAATTCATGAGATACATGCCAGAGCTAGGTTGGAAAAATCAGGAGGAAAATATGATCAAAATGCATTGTACAAAACTTGCAAAGGCCTAATAAAAATAAGAAGAAATGATGCTGCGTGTTGAATCTTAGACTCAATAACTGCTCTGTAAATTTTATACCAATAAAACACAAAACCTGTGTTTTATTTGATATCAGTAAATCTGCAACTTCTACTTATGGCACTTTAGGAAAGAAAAAATGAATTACGGTATTCAGACTTTTCAGAAAGTGAACTCGTGAAACACAGAGAGAGAAATGGTCGTTTTCAAGTACAGAACAGCATTTTAAAGAAAAAGTTGTGTGTGGGGGGATGTTGGGGTGGAAATGGGTTTGTGGTGTAGGGCCGTGAGAGTTGTGTGCAGGCCGGGAGCTCTATGTTTGGGCTAGAGGTGAGCATTAGTGGTCTTTATTTTATTTCTTTCCACATTTATTTTATGAAACAGGGATTCTCACAGAACCTGAAGTTCCCCGAATTCTCTTTTGGTTAGACTGTGTGGCCAGGAAGTGCCAGGAATCTCCCTACCTCTGCCTCCCACCACACAACCACAACCTACTGCTGTGCCACAGTCCAAAGGGCTAGATTACAGCTGAGTGATTGCACAGCAGGCACTTTAACCAACTTAGCCATCATCCTAGTCTCGAGAGCAGTTTTTATAAATGTTAGTATTCAACTAAAAATGGAACTCAAAGAAAAATCAGGATATTAAATGTTAAAAAGGGCATCTATGAATGTTTGTGAGGAAGTATTTTGAGTATTAATTAATACTTTTTTTCTGGAGGAAAGGAAATCATACTGAGTGCAGATAATAACTGGTTTGATTTCTTTCTTACATCAGTATTATGTTTATTATATGATATATAACTATCCATGATATATGACAAGAGAAAACCCATTCTAAAAATAAAAATGTTTAGATGGTAAAAATGGAGACAAAAGGGGAATGTATTTGAAAAAAGTGTGTGGAATGGTAAATTAAAAACAAACACAGGCGCTTATTCTGGAGCCTGGTTTGGCTGATTGAAACTTACTTACTATGTAGTCCAGACTGGCTTCATTCTCAAGATATCTGCCTGCCTGCCTCTGACTCCTGAGCACTGGGATTAAATGAGTAGGCCATGTGCCTGGCTGTATGACACTGCTAAGGGATGCAGTATAGAGAAACTTAGCTTGTTAATCCTAAATATGAGGCACTTCATGAAGAAATGTACTTGAGTTATTCAGATTGTCCCCTGAAATAATTTCTTGACCCTTAACATGTTCAAACAATGCATTTCAAAACTGTTTCTTTAATTAATTTCTTGTAAGTGGCTTCCATGAAACCTAACAAAAGTTCATGTCGAGAAAAGAAAAGCATACACAGGCATTAAGAGGTATGAGTAGGGAGTAGAGTGAAGGGGAGAGGCATGGAGAACAGAAGGGCAATGAGAGAAATGAGAGAAAGGAGAACAGAAGGGAAGGTAAGAGAAGGGAAATGGGATCCCATGTAACATCTGTTAGTTACAGAATTACACATTTCTTACCCTAGCAATATTGATTTTTCGTAACAAAAATTTTATTGCCAATATGTTAAGTGAGAAAACACTACTTTCTGTCTCCTCTCTGTCATTTTGATAAAGCTGTAACATCTTATATGCATAATTGATTCTATAAAATACACTGATGCTTCTTAAATGATTTCACTGGAAATTGCCGCATACATTGGAGCATTATCGCTTGCAGTCCATGTTGTTGTAATGAGGCCTCCTTAGCCTCTCATCCACTTCCTTTCACATGATGTTGGGTGTTCTACACAGACATAACATATGACCTGGTCAATACCTGTTTCTTGTATGTGCCCTGTTACTAGAATATAAGCTACTGTGGGAGAAGAGAACCTATCATAACTGATACATCAGGGACCGTGTCTGAGTTAATAGGCAGAATGCATATGTATATTTAATCTACTGAAGTTGCTTCTTAATAAAACCATGCTTTTTAAAAAAATTTCATTACCTTCATTGCTGATCATCTCATGACTCCTTAGTGTATCTGAAGATAGAGCCATGGGTATGAATGCCTTATCCATAGGCCTATTCTTTTAAGATTCACATCTGTTATTTCTCATAGTAGAAACAGCTGTACTTCACGGTTTGTCTTTTTTCCCTAATCATCAGCATACACATACTCAGAAAACTGCTGTTTGGTTTATCATGCTTATACAGAGATTTAATTGAATTACACATCACATGTGTAAGGATATACTTTCATTAATGCAAAAAATATCAAAATCTAACTTAAATTTATTTTGGAATTAAAATTTTAATTATGTCCATATATACATTGATTTATTTTTACAGACTCTTTTTTTGTCGTGTGGTAACTGAGGTACATAGTTTCTGGCAATAGGAAGAAATTGGCTGAGACTGTGGGTGGGTGCAATATAATCTATTCTATTTATGCAATTAAAGTATTCAAGGCCAGCATCCCTCCTGCCAAATGCAACCAATTATTACAAAACTGTAATGGAGTGGCTTCAAAATATCGAAGGTCATTAAAGTAATAACTACTAATGGCCAATGTTCAGATTCTTACATTTTCAAGTTAATGTGTAGGGAATGCTTAAATTCCTAAATGACTAAAGGAAAATACATACTTGTAGGCAGGCAAATGGCAATATCCACACATTAGCAATTATGAGATTGCAAGTATAATGTGACTATGGAATGCCACCGTACAGGTAAGACTTTACATAGTGAGCAGATTTTAAAGCATACTTTTGGATGTTGTTGAATAACCTTCTAAAATTAGACTAGATATTTTTATAAGCACACAGTGAACATGAGAGCTAATCGAAAAAGGTTTTCAAAAGACAGTTAATGAGTCAAGCAAATTTATGTGGCAGAACACCATCCTGGTTTTATTAGATGGAAGAAGAGAAAGCAACAGCACCAGGACAGTCATGGGTATTGCTTTGAACAAATTCAAGGGAAGCCACTTACCTTAGGCCCCAGTGGGAATGCTGATCAGCAATGCAGAAATTTTGAAGACAGGAAAGACATTTACTTCAAGTTTGACAAATACAAATAACCAAACCACTATGAATGTAACATTTATAGAACTCATGATTGTCACATGGTTCTCCCTGTTGTATGTAGTTTGTTTTATACATATGTAATAAAATAAACATATATATACATAATATGAAGTAGAGGGATATAAGGACCAACTTTATACAAAGGTTGAGGTGATTTATTAGGGAAATAATCATTTTATAGAGTGTTCACATAAAATTAAATGGAGAAAAATTTTACTTTAAAAACTCTCTTTTATACACCATGTAAATAATGCCAAAAAGCCGTAAAGGAATATAAGATTGTTTTAGGGAGAGAATAGTGGGAATAAAATGGATAGTTATATTCTTCATGTTTACAACCTTGACTTTTAAATTAGGTGGAGGAGTTAAGTGTACTGAATATGAGGACTGAATTTTTTAAGTGGCTTGACTTTTCGGCACGCAGTGAAGAAACAGCACTAGGAATTGACTTTAAGACTTGTCCACCAGTCCACAGAAGACTCACAATGCTTCTTTTTTTTTGAAGGCAAGTGCAAGTCTTACCTCTTTCCAAAATTTTGCTTTCAAATAGCTTTTCCATTCATTTGATTTACCTTGAAATATAATTTCGTGACTATTACAGAACCGAATCAAGTTATTCTTATTTACATTTTAGGTGCATTTTGTGCATAGCATTATGATATAGACTATACACCCAAAAATTGTCATCAATATGTACACAGGCAAGCCTGACATACATGGGAAGGTTCAGTTTGCAGAGCATATGCAAAATAGGCACTCAGAGTGGACCTTTCACAAATGTGGACACCCTAAGCAGAGGAATCAAGGGAACATTAATTTTGTTAATGACACATATAGAATGAGATTCTGATATATTTACTTACGCACACCCACTGCCAAAATGGCCACCATTATTACCACAAATACTACAATAGAATAGCAACAAATTGGTCAAATTCTTCAGAGGAAACAAAAAAGAGAGGATAGAACTTACTTTGAAGCACTTACTTTGTCTTTTACCTGTATATTTGTTTGATTTATTTAAATAATTTATTCAGATTACATCCCGATTGTTGTCCCCTCACTTTTATCTTCCCACTCCCCCCTCCCTCCCTCTTTCACCCTACTCCCCTCCTCTAGACCTGTGACAGAAGGGGACCTCCTCCCCCACCATATGATCACAGCCTGAAGCCCTCACTTTGAATCAGGTGTTTGTTGAGTTTGTCTCAGATTGTGGGACCCGTGATGATCAAGATGGAGCAAATCCAGCACACTGTTATCTCTAACATTTTCTCCCATTGAATATAAACACAGTTATTCTTCTTCTGAAGTGTTATAGCAACCTCTCCCATTTACCTGAGCAAATCAAAATGTTTCACCCTTTTAAAAGAAAATTAGATATTAGACAGCTTTAATATTTTTTTCATTTGTAGCTCCAAACTATGGAACATTAGTTTTCAATCTATTGATGTTTTTCAATTTAATGAATGTATGGAAATCTTAATTAACTTAGAAGAAAGGCTAGGAAAGAAGACTATCAACATGTGGTGATTGACAGGATAATGAAAATTTTTTTTCCTTCCAAGTTCTGAAGCATGTAGTCTGGCTTGGCTTTCTGTATCAGCAGCTAGCTTGCATTTGCTCTTAATTCAGTTGAATCATAAGAAGGAAATAATGCACCAGTGTAATCTGTGAAGCAGCTCTGACCATAGAGCAGAGGCCACCAAACACAACCAGAATTTCATGTAGAGACAAACTGCCCTATCCAAGACAGCATGCATGATTCTCTTAAACTATTTTCCTATTTGCTTTATCCAGTATAGTTCAGTTTCAGCTTGCCTGGTACGCATTTAACTCCGGGTCACGATGTCATAGTCAAACTTCATCTCACAAAGTATACATGTAATCCTCCCTTCCCTTGGTCACTTACAATTCCACAAATAAAGGCAGGGTTTGGATGCTATGCTCACAATATTCAGCTTTCCCACAAGATTTCAGCTAAAAGTTTTATACAAAGATGCATCTGTAATAACTATAATTCTGAGCTAAAATTTGCCATCATCTGCTATTGTAATTCCACTGACAATCTATACCGTCTTATTTGTTTAATTTGACATAAATTGAAGCAATTTCTTATGTATTTGCTTTAAATGTATTATTTTTATTTTCATATGTACATCTTACCAAATTAATTATAAAACCAGAATATTTTTTAAGATTATAATATTCGTATGTAGTCAAAAAATATATATGTACTCTTATTTTCTCCACAAACATAAATTGAAGATATAATATGTAACTTTCATGAAGCTTTAAAGAAACTGGTAGTTTGAATTATATCTATAAGGGTATAAAAATTCTTGTAATCCTTAATAAGGCAGTTCAAAAATAGATATCATAGGTTAACATATGTGACTATTGATGCTATCTATATTCCAGCTTGAGGAAGGTATTGAAGTGAAAAATCCATAATCAAAATACATTTACATGTCTATTACAGCTGTATAAGGAGTTGCAAAGAAAGTAAGACTCTGTATGGGGTTATTGACAAATGAACTCAATTGCCATAAAATGAAATATGTAGTCTTTTTTTTTTTTTCTGGACAGGATTTCTTTGTGTGGCCCAGACTGTTCTGGAACTCACTCTGTAGATAGTGTTGGCCTAGAACTCATGCATCTGTCCACCTCTGTCTTTGAGTGCTGGGCTTACAGGTGTGTGCCGTTACCACTCAGTGAAATATATAGTCTTAGAAAAATTCAACAGAGTTAAATTTATTATATAAGAGACTTTAAAATACTAAAATGAATGATGATTTTTTTCATTCATTGAGTACATAAAAATGTTACTGATATTTAAAAATATTTATGTGTGTATGTATGTATGTATGTATGTATGTATGTATGTATGTATGTATATTTATGTTTACCCCTGTGTGTTTGTGCAACCTGTGCGAGTCTGTTGTGCTGGAAGTCCAGAAGCTAGACCACATTCAGTTGTGCGCTGACCTGTGTGCGCTGGGAATTGCACCGGGGTCTGCTGGAAGAACTGCTGAGCCATCTCTCTAGCTCCATAAGTTGACTGAGCTGACTGACGTTTTTTGCTTGCAAGAACAGTCAGGTACTATAATCCAGAGGATCAAATGGTGATAGACAGATAGTTTCCTCATTCACAGAGCTCATAGTTAACTAAAAAAGATGTACATTAGCCACAAACACACTGGACACACATCAAAATAAACAGAATCTCTTATTAAAGGCCTATTATTCATTGACTACACATCCCATATTTTCCCTATATTTTTGGATTTCATGTCAAATTGTATAAAAATATGCGTGAATAAGCATATGTGTGTGATATGAGCATTTTAAAGGTATCGAATGGTCAAGCAGCTTGCAAAACAAATTCAGACTTACAATTTAACATAAACTTGGTAATCATTGCTATTGTTAACTCCTCCTCAACTCTACAGCAGCCAGTGCTGGTTGTCAGCACAATGAAAAAAACTGAAGGCTAAGAGTGTAGCTCAGGACATGAGTTCTGCACCATGTGGGGTCATAAGCTCAGTGCTTTGGGTTGTGTACATTGACAAGCTGTAACCCCCCAGCTATGCTGGTGTAGTAAATCAACTGTGGGGTTCTCTCTTCCTTAATACAAATGTAATCCAAGCTTCATTATGACCATCCACAGGATCACTAGCCATTTGTTTGAGTAATGAAGAGCTGTATAAATTCACCCTGGGAGATCCTGGTCTGAGCAGGATTCACATTGATTTCTAACCACTGACTGTGCTCAAGGATTCTATTCTAAATTGTTTTTCTCCCCTTCTTCTCACTCCTTATTTTGCTATGTGAATCGTAGGACTTAAGATACTTCTGTGTTTTGGAAAAATTCATTTCTTCTGGTCTTATGTAAAAATAAAAAATAATGTGTTGAGAAAACTTTGTTTCCCTTTTAGGAAGGCAGGGAAAGAATATTTCATATATATTTAATTGGCTTATGAGATAAAATCATGTATTGCAAATCTATTTGAATTTGATAGTTCTGTCTGATTAAGTAATGGGCTAAGGATCTCGAACGGTACAGGGCCCAGAGTGGTAGATTACATTACTCTTGATTCATTAAGACACCTTCAAATAGGCTCCATAACTGGGTTCGTGGAGCCCCCAGGGAAATGCATTTCCTAACTAGAAAAAGTAGATTCATCACTCTAAAACAAAACCCTTCAATTCCCTGCTTCCCTTTCAGACCTTCTGGAGAATTATCTCTGTACAAAATAAGTCAAGGAACCATCCTATATGGACAAAAGACTGTCTTTTTTTTTTTTTTGAAAAAGCATTTCTGAAACTCAACCGGTCAACTGCGGCTAAATGTTATAAACAACGGCAGAGTTACAGTGGTTAGCACGATGGACACTGGTTTTTGTTTATGTAATGATTTTTTGGATGGAATGCTTTTCTGGGAGGACTGCTCCCAACTTGGAGTTCCCGCTCCTGAAGACTTGCAACCCTATTAACTCTACTGGGAGAAGAAAAAAAGGGCAGCTTATATGTTTTTTGGTTTGCTCATTTATGGGCCTGAGCTAGATGCACATTATATCTATAGGACTCGGTCATGACCACATCTCCTTTCAAAAGAGGAGAGGAAACACCGTTTAGTGTGGATCCCTGAAAGAGGAACAAACAGGCAATGGACATATAGCCACTTGCAATTATAGAGTGAGATTTGTGCACAAATAGATCCATTATTCTACAGAAATAAGGAGTCTTGGTAGCAATGCAAATGGTCAACTTTGTGCCCTTTAAATGTTTGGAAGTGACACCATCCACAGTTCTCTGGATCAGGGCATGCACACATCCTATTTTTCTTGAGGTACTAGAGAGAATTACTTGCATATTAACAAGTGAAACACAAAATTTTCTTTGAATTACCTCTGGTACAACTTGAGACTGCGAAGGCTCTCTTATGGTTAACAGTAAGGAGCCTTTAGATTTTTTGAAACAACAAACTCTGCTTGCAACTGATTGTATGCAGGTGCCCTTCGGGGATTAATAATAATTTTACAAATCTCATGCGTTCCACTTGGAAAACAACCCCCAGGTTTGCTGATAAAAGTCTCCCTGGCACTGTGGAGATTTGTGATTTCACACAGTTGATGATGATTGTTCCTAATGGTAGAGTAGGTAATGACTTTAAAAATCACACTATAAGCTCTAAAATTCCTAGTGCTTAGTTTTATTGTGCATAATTTTGCTTACTGTATCATTAAACCTATTTAGGTAATGAGGCAAAACATTTTCTAAAGCATGGTGCGAAAGTATAAAAATACATTTAAAGCAATGCCTGACTGAATATTTTGTATTTTCTTATGTGTTCGCTTAATAAAAACTTGTTCTTGGATCAGAAGCAAACCAACTAGATGTTTAGAATCTATTTCACCCTAAATGTTTCAGCTATAAATTAAGTATGTCATCTTAAGAAGTTAGTAGAACCTGTAATTTCTGCTCCTTTCTAGGCCTGGTTTTTAATGGAAGAGAACTTGTAAATATTCAATTCATCTTTATTTTCTTAAGTGTTGATTATTGGAACAATTGTAGATCAAAAAACTCATCAGGATAGAGAAAAAACTGTCATAAATCAGATTAGACCTCGCCTTTCAAAATGATTATGCAAAGCATATTATATATATATATATATATATATATATATATATATATATATATATATATATAACATTTAAGCTGCAGTGTAAGGAGCAATGTGGTAACAATGATAAGAAAAATGGGGATCAACAGTCCAGCAGTTAAGACTTATTATAGTAGGAAAGAAAACAAGAAACTATCCAAGAGATAATGTGAATTTGAGGTGACAAGGAAGTGAATATGAGCTAATCAGGTCCATGTGACAGTGATTTTGCCTAAGGCATAGGACATTGTAAGTAGGGACAGGGAGGAAGAGAAGCTGACAACTCCTCACTCCAGATATTGAGACAAAGCTTAGGGAATGTTAGGTATGTGACTTAACTTAAAGAGATTGTGGACAAGGCCTGAGGTTCAGGTCTGGTGGCCGAAAAAGGAACCAACTGAGCTGCTTGTGGTGAAATCAGTAGACTTTTGACACTCAACGGTCAGGTTGCATGATTAGAGAAACCAAGCTTACTGATTGTTGTAAGGTGGCTTTGCTTTAAACTGCTTAGAGACAGAACTCAGAGGAGTCCCTTGTGTGTCTTAGGTATTTCATGATCCCTATTTTTACCTAGACTCCTAAACTCCCCCAGCAGAATTGCTGGGAACAAAAGGTTCACCCTCAGACCTGAATCAAATTCCTGTTCTATTGCTCATTAACAGTATACGGGGTGACTCTTTATCTCTAGTTTTGCTTTCTGAGATTTCAGTCATTCTAGGCCAACCCATTGTCTGAAAATACAAAATGGAGAATTCAAGAAATACATAATTCATGAGCTTTAATGTGTGCAGTTCTAAGAAATGTGACGAAATCCTTCACATCCACTTTTGTCCCACACAGTCACAAATGATCCTTTTATCTGGCAGAGTTTATGCACTGCACAACAGACAACCAGTTCCCCCTGTATTTTCACAGAGCCACAGTTTCACTTTGCTCCTCGTCAACAAATTGCCCCTATTTTAATTAATAATCATTCCAAAACACCAACGTAGAAATACTAAGAATTTGAATAGGCCAAAGAGTATAGATAAAGTGTCTACTTTGATGAAAATGTGAAAGCTCTCTGCTTAATATAGATCAAGAGAAAGAAGAAAAAAGACACATGCAGGATGATGAACTTTTAATATCTAAAAAAAAAAAAAAAAACCATTTATCTGCTGGCAATGAGTTTGTGAGCAAGAAAAACATACATTTCTGCTAGTAGTTTTTTTTAAAAAATGAAATGTAAATTCTGAAAAAAAAAACACAAAATTACTTGATGTCTCTTGAAGAACTCACTACTATTTCAAAGAGACCACATTTAGAGTTCTGTCACATTCTATTCAAAAGTACTCACTGATGGTAATCTCTTTCTGACCCAATTTATAATTACATTTAAACACAGGTGTGCAGCTTCACTGAGACTTACATATTGCTTGGTATTATTTGTCATGGGAACTCCATGGGAGCTCGTGAAATGTAACCCACATAGATAAGCACTGGTCAGTGGAGCAACTGGGATTATTTTTCACTTTCTTTTTCTGGACTTAACGTTACTCTTACAGAGGTATTGGCAGAAGTAAATGAAATAACACATCAGACATGATTCTGAACTGATACAAATCGAACATAATTATTCATTCCTTTGCTTCTGTATTTCATGGACAGGGACAGGTTTTCCTTTGTTACAGCATCCCTACCTTTCTTCTCTAAAATTTTATTTTAGATTTACAATAAAATTGCTGTTTTTTAAAACAATGCCTTTGCCTTACCTTACATTACATTACAACAAAGAAAGATTGAATCTCAAACAAAGTTCCCAGAAATCACATTCAGGAGGAGGTGAACTCATAAGAAATGTTCAGGCATGTACATGATTAGGAAAATCAGAGTCATGGCAGGTAATAAGGCGTGACTCAGAGGAGCACAGTCAAAAGCATTGTGACCTTGAGATCCACTTGGGTAGAAGCCTAGGTTGATGCTTATTAGTTACGATGAAATTTAAATTTGACATGGTAATTTCATTTTTTAATTAATTAATTTATTTGTTCACTGTACATTTTGATTGTAGACTCCTCCTTCCTCTCCTTCTGGTCTCGCCATCTCTCCCTCTTCTCCCACTCCTCCCCCCCCCCTATTCCTCAGAAAAGGAGATTTCTCCCACCCACCCCAGCTCATCAAGTTTCATCAGGACTGAGTGCTTCCTCTCGCCCTTGACCTGATAATTTCTATGATGTGGACAGACGTTCCTCTGACGGCAAATAATCCTGCAGATGTAACATATAGACTCTAGGAAACTAAAGTGTAGTAGAGAATTGGGAGAAATAAATTATTTGAGGAAAATGAATTTTATTTCAGAGGATCTTGATATTTGTTGAATAAAACATAATTTCCTCTACCACTTGAAAAAAACCCCAAGGTTCATATTATTTATACTTTGGTTTCTCTTTTATTGTTTTGCTTCAGCTTCCACATCTGTTGGAAGTTGGAATAATAAGAATAATAAAAGGTTGAATAGGATTATCAGAAAAGTGGGAGAGTCTGCAATATACTCAGTACAATGCTTGAAAGAGAGCATACTCTCAGCAAAATGATATCTGTTACAATATTTTAAAGTCATTTTTTACTTAAGAAATAGAGGCTGGGAATGAGGAGATTTTATAATTGCAGATCATGGTATAAATGATTATTAGAGTCAATACTGATACCTACACATTTGTCTATAACCTTTCTACTCTGTATGTCTCATCACTCTGCTTCTTGTATATTAGAGTCTTTTAAATCATTTAGTCTTGGAAAACACATACCCAACTATTATTCAGAGGAGAATATGTGTCTTACTTAATAACGGTCATATATGTTTCTAGTAATATCTAATTTTATGGGATTTAAAAAAACCTTTCAAATCCTAAGCAATATATAATCTTACTGAGAAACTGTGAACAGTTTATGCTCGTGGTATCTGCTACTGCTTTTGGCTGGCTTCTTAAAATGTATGATTTTATGTCAATTTTTTCTTAAGAAGTGTCAAAAGAAAAAAAAGGAAAAGGTAAACTTAAGCTTCACAGGATATTCAGAGACTTAGCCTTGCATTTAGAGTGCATTGCATTTGCCATCTTGCATAGCATCTGCCCTTAATTTTCAGCTAAATGAAAGGGCTATTAGTGTACAAACAGCAGTAAGAGAGTGACTTGTTTCTTAATGTAGTTCTACTGAGCGTTGGAAGGAATCCCAACTCTGGCAAAGAATTTAAGTATTTGGAGAAATTTAGCAATTACTTGTCACTCTACGGAAATATTTTGATCATACTTAATAAGAATTTTGAGTCTTGTATTATTCCTGAAGTGTCAAACAAGATCTTTGCGATTGTTTCAAGTAGATGATTTATTTCCTAATTATCATAGGTAGTTAGCCTATGAATGAAAGAAATTCTTCCATTTTCCTATTACATAAAATTCTCTAAAAACTCTTCATGTTACACACAGCCCAAAATGTGAAATTAACGTTGTTCATGCTCTGTCTCAAATACAACAAGAGTCAGTTTTCTGTTATTTTACAGTTCTGAACCTTGTGAATTATTCTTCAAGTTTCATTTTGGAAATCTAGTCTTCATAAAGATACATCTTGTAAAATACATTTTTTTCTAGATACAGGTTTTTTTCTGGGTAGCCTTGGCTGTCCTGAACTCGCTTGTAGACCAGGCTGGCCTCGAACTCACAGAGATTGGCCTACCTCTCCCTTGCAATGGCTGAGATTAAAGGTGTGTGCCACCATGCCCGGCTCAATATATTTCTTGACATTCAGATAAAATATGTTTATAACACAATATATTGTAAAACTATTTTGGGGGAGATGCTAGAATATCAAGGATGTATTGAATACATTTAAAGAAATGATGTTTAGCATGTAAGATGAATTTTTTAGACAGCCAGTGTTGTGTGTACATTCCTAGAACTTTTCACATGCTTATCATTGTTCATATACATGAAGAATTTATTTACCAGCAAATATTTTTCACTTTATACCAATATTATTTAATAATGGCAAATTATACTACATTTTAATTAATTAATTTATTTACCCATCTACTCATTCATTTACTCTTAGAAAAGGTTTCTCTTGGTAGCACTGGCTGGCCTGGAACCCCCAAGCGATCTGTGTCCCAAGTACTGGGATTAAAAGCATGCAACATATCTTCATAGGACATTTAATATCCCAACTTTTCTCAGCTTTGGATGTTTGGGAATTCCTTACTTCCTGTCGTTTTTCCTCTTCTGCACCTTTCTCTTTGCCATTTTTCCAAAGTGCCCTTCAATCATAGAAATTTCACATTTTCTCTGTGACTAGTGGCATGCCCCTCTCTTTTGGCTCAAGCAGTGAAGTAAGGAGGAATCCCAGAGGCTGTGATCTGAGTGGCAGCAGCCAGGCAAGCGGCAAGAGCAGTTAGCAACAGTGGGTTTACCAAAATGAGCATACTTTGCAGACGCATGTTCATAGTTTTATGAACATATTATGGAACTGACAGATGCTATGATAACTTTGTATAAAGATATTGTCTGCAGCATAATTTTATGTATTCCTTTCAAAGCTGCAAGTGCATGTGTCTGTGAGCAAATATGTGTTAGCATCCGTGCTTTCCTGCCTGCCTCATTCTTTCTACAAATCTCAACATTCTGCCATCTTGGCATCTCATGAAATTCAAACATTCCTACACATCATTGGTACTCGCAGCACCTCTTATTCTTGGCTGTAAAATCGTTTTGCATTATTTGACTTCCATTTGGAGAATGACAGAAAAATGAGAAGTCAAGCACATATGTTAGGAGCACTTCATGCATTCACCCTGGAGACCCATTCTCAGAGCCCAGTTTAATGTTGCATGACCACCACTTTGAAAGCACTACATCCAGCCATGTCATAAAGCCAACTGGCTACTGCTGAACTACAAATTGCCTAATCATTAATTAATAAAATTAATCTGAATGGCAATATTGTCTCAATTATGTCAAGTCACTGTATTTTAAAGAAGAAAGACTTTAGCATCTCCTTCTAAGTTTTCTTTTAAGTGAACTGAATGCAGTTCTTACAGTGGAATCTTGAAACCAAGTCCATAGCAAGTTATAAGCTCCCACGGGGAAATGGTGCCCCACGGCTGCTGATACAAATCTCAGCAGCAGCCGCAACTTGCTGCCTCTCTGCTAAGTCTGGATAAAGTAGCTAATTCATCTCTACAAGGACGCTAAATCACCAGCTGAGCTTCCTTAGAACCTCGACACACAATGCCCTGTGCTCTGTGTGCAGGGATGTTTGCTTTATGTCTGATCAAATACCTCAGTCCTTTGAGGGCTGGATTGACTCTTCCACAGTGTTCTTTCTAGTATTCTACATTATTCTTTATAAGAATCCTGAAAATTCCTCCATTTATATAAATGTATATGCATACATGCTTACATACATACTTAACTTTTATATAAGTAGTTCCCCATATACATGACAAACATGATGCTAAAATATGGAATTCAAAATTGGTAAGTCTCTGACTTCTGATTCTCCTGAAACTGCTTATCAGGGTATTTTCTTAGTGGAAACAAAACTCTGTTGTATCAATCCTGCTTGTCATTCATTAGTGTTTCATTATTTTAATTAAATATGGAAAGTCTTGAGTTTCATGTAAAAATTTAATTAACCAATTGAATGCAAGCTATAACAACATTTGTGTATATATTTGCCTTATTAATGGCCATGATCACATTATGCTTTCTATAGCTTTATTTTCAGTTTAAAGTATCGTACTACCTTTTAAGCCAAACATAATGGTTCATGCCTTTAATTTGAATATTTGGGAGGCAGAGGTATGTAGTGCTTCATGAGTTCAAGGTCAGCTTGTTTTACATAGTGGTTTCCAGGACATCCAGCTACATAGTGAGACTCTGTCTCTAAAATCAAAACAAAAGAAAAGAAAACCACCAAACACCAAAACATATTTTAAAGTATAAGAATCTTCTTGAGAAAAATATTCTCAGACATACCAAATTATTTTTATACAAAACCTCCTATAAAAACCTTAATTAACCTATACTGACATGACACCATTGTTTTCACATACACAAAAATACGTACTTATGAATACATAGGAGTATTTTAAGAGTTTACATATTTTTAAAGAACTGTTTTTGATTATTTTAAATACTCACAACTGATTATTTAAATGTGAGAAACATATTGCTAGCAGAGAAGAAAACATGAATTTCATTTTAAAATTCCCAAGGTTTAAGATTAGCAGGTTAGGATTTGACTAGCATGTTTTCACTTAGTCTTCCTTGAGCTCCAGTTCCTCAGGTTGAGTAAAGCCTGTGATAGACAGCGCCGAGGAGAGCTAATCTTACAGAAAGACACTAAGGTCACTCACTTCAGGGTAACTCAAAGTGTTAACAAGTTTTAAAGGTGTAGGGAACATCTCTGTATCACACAGGTAACCATTTCGGTGAGTGAAGAAGCCCCAACTGGCTTGTGGCTTTGATTTGTTTTGATGTCTGCCTGTATCGGGTACAGCTAATTAAGTGAGGCTGCAGAAATGTGATTTGATACACTGCTAGTAATTTTCAGAGGCTATTATAAAATTTTATCTCGCACATCCTGAAGTGGAGTTACTGCTAAATATAGCTTAGATTTTGAAGGCTTGCTTGGTTCCTTTTGCTGCTAATCATTCATGTGCGCTTGTGACCAGGAAAACACTTGAACATATTAATTCATCGCTGGCAACTTTGCCCAAATCAAATGCATCTAAGTCTGTTTATTTCAGCATGTGGCTCCTGTGCCGATTAGCTAATGCCTAGCCAACTAGGCATACACTGAAAATGGGATTCTTCCCTTCAAAGTCTGTCCTAGACCTCTAGATACCTACAGCAGATCTAAGCCATTTCTATTCAGAGGAAAATTCTTAATTAAGTATTGAGTAGGGGCCCTTGACAGAGCTTTATTCCTGCATTTCACTCACACACACACACACACACACACGGCACCTCTATTGATATGCATGTATTATCATGTATATGTCATATGTATCAGTCACATGCCCCTGGGTGCAGCGTGGGGTCTTGAACTTCATTGCAGATCTTAAAATCAGACTCATTCACACCTTTCCTCTTCCACTTACTCTACATTCATATTATGTCTTAGATAAAGTAGAGCAAACTTCCAGGATGCCACTGGGAAGCCAGATCTGGGACCCCAGACTGATAGATAATGAGAATCGGATACCAAGAATTGGGTGAAGGAAGGGGTTCATTGGAAGGATGTAGGATGCTAATCTAGGCACAATTTGTTTTTAAACTAAACAAGTGGTTCATAGAGGATTCAAAAACTATAGGACAACAAAGACTAATGTTAGAAGCTGGTAATGTAGTTCAGTGGGAGCATTCTTGCTTAGCCTTCAGGAGGCCCTGGGTTTAGCCTTTAGCACTACTAAACAATCAAGCAATACTAAGAAGTTATATTAAAACTGAGCAAATTCAGGACCCTTGAGGATAGGCCATTTTATGTCTCGGTCATCATTAATGGCCTCAAACACCCAGTCCTGAGCTGCAATCTACATTTGTAACATTGCTCTCCTTAGTAACCCTGTGCTGGGAGGATGAACTATCCGGGTTGAGTGTATTTTAGGAGGCAGAAGAGTGTGGTCAGTGGCAAGATTTTGAATTGTATTCACTTTTCCTAGAAGACAGAGCTTTGTCATCATTTCAGAAATTGTTTTTGTAAGCTTAAATTTTCTCTTGGGGCCTGTTCTGGGAAATAGGGAACTGGACCCTTTCATGTTGCGATTTTAGTACAAGGAGGTGGCTGGAAAGAGCACTGTTCCAGTGCACCACTCTCTTCAGAGTTCTGGGGCTACTTGCTTTCCATTAGAAATGTCATTCATTGTTCTCTTTCCTTTCAGGCATTAGTTCAACAATGTGATAGTAGGTTGTCATCCTTTCTAACAAATAATAGAATCAGACATGTGTTTATCTGCCCATTTCCCATTAGTCTAGTAAAGTTTCCCACTTAAAACTCAGGTCCAAAGACAAGCCAGGCATAACTATTGGATTAAGAGAGGGAGAAAAAGAAAAGGAAAGATGAACAGCCCGAGTCCCACATGCGCACACACAGAGGAAAGCAGAGTTTTCTAGGTTTATTATTCAAAGTGGTGCCATCAGTCCAAGAGCCAAGTTGTATTTTTATTCATGTGTTTTGTAAATCATAAGCAGCATAAATTTCATCTTATTTTAAATTATTAGTACTTAGAAAAGAACAACTAGAAAAAAGACTGAAAGTTTGAGTAAATTCTAATTACTTGTGGCTTAACAGCAGGAACTGAAAAGCCAATTCGTTTAGTAATGAACTTTATCTGCAAAGAGAAAAGGAAACATGACTATTTCTGCATTCAACATCCGTTACTTATTTTCCAGTTTAAGGCAAAAACAGAAAAGTAGAACTCATCTGCACTATTCTCTAGATTCCTAGACATTAATCTTATTTCATTTTCAAAAAAATATAGAACATGCAGTGACATAAAGCCAGAACTGTACAGAGCATAGAATTATAAAATTATAACAACCACGGAGCAAATTATATAATACTTTTTGAACAAACAAGAGCTACAAAGTCCTGGCTGAGAAAAGCTCCCTTGAGTATAAGAAGGAACTATGTGGCGATTACTTTCAGCTAGATTTGCTTTTCAGGGTGTGCACAGGATGTACACCCAATCACAGGTCATACAAAGATCAGTAGGCTGCCTTAGACCACAGAATCCCTTCACTACTGTGAACAGGGGACGTTGTGATTTTAATGTGAAATGTCCTCAACAGGCTCATGTGCTTGTAAAATGTGAAATACAAACAGGACCTGAAGAGAAACCATTTTGTGGTGAACATTCTTTTCCCAGCTGATAGTGCCGTTTCAAGATGTGGGACCTTTGAACGAATCACGAGAAGACATGTCCAGAGGTTCGTAGCTTCTCTTGCGTCCCTGACTTTCTCTGCTTCATGGTCCGCACAGCTGTGAGCATGTACTTCCCTGACACAGCCTCGAGCTGTTTCTCCTGCCATGCTTTCCTTGACTGTGAGGGACTGTGTTAACTCAAACCTGGAGCCAAAATGTGTACTTTTTTTCTTAAGTTTTTTTTCTATTAGGTATTTTAGTATTGGAACAAGAAAAGTAAATAAAACAGAAAGAGATTATATTTTTTAAATGTCTGTGAGATATAAATAGCTAAGCTTTTACCAAGCATAGTTGGACATTATAAACAATGGTATCCTAACTGGGAAAATTTGCCACCCCAGCGACTTCCTGGGAACATCCTGGGTGTCTGTAGACATTTTGTCGCGACAGGTGGGATGCAGCTGGCATTTAGTGGGTAGTGTTTATAGATGCAGCTAAATATCCTTCCCTCTACCCAGTGAAGCTGTCAATCATGTCAGCACAGGAAGCCAGACATAGGCTTCCTGCTGGTTATCACAGTATCTGGGAGGTTTAGGCAGGAGGAGCTCGGGGGGGGGGGGGTCTGTGGTTAGCTTGTGCTATGTATCAGTCCAACAAGGGGTAACTAGTAAGGCTCAGTCTCAAATCAACAAACACATCAAAAAAGTACCATTTCTTGAATAAACAACTACCTCTTAGAAAAAGGAAATTTTGAGACATTTCGGGAAAGTGTTGGAGTACGTGGGACTCAAAGGTAAGTTATGATCAAACATGGACATATTTTGTGCCAGATTAAAGATTTTTTTATATCTTAGTTTTTTAGTTACGTAGCCTTTTTTATATAACAGAATATTTTACATCTAAGAAAGCTAAAATTTAAAATACTTTTGTCATTTGAACTAATATGTCACATCTGCAATGGGCTTTTTGTTCCTTTCAAATGTATTTTTCCCTTGGTGCAAAAAAAATTAACAGCGAATTTTGCAAACGTATTCAAATAACTCCTTAGAAAAGAGTTCTTTTTAATCTGATAATTTTCTTTCAATGTATTTATGAAGAAAAAGAGATTGCTTCCTTAAATAAGTTCTGGAATTCTAACTTCTGGCTTTCAGAATTCTGATGGGATATTCCTCTATTACCTATGTAATTGTTTTTATGACATTTTGTGATTATTTTAATTATACATAAGTAGTATGCACTCTATATCCTAGGATAACTAGATTCTTTGCTCAGCCTCCATAGAATCAAGATAAAATGTATAGTTATTTATTTCACTTTTAATTAACTTTTAAAAAACTTTACATGCCTTAGTAAAATTATTTGTTTATAATTATGTGCATGTGTCACACCATGATAAGCAACCACTTAAGATCAGAGAGGCCTTTGTTCTTATCAGATTAAAAACCTTTCATAAGAGGGTTGGACTCTAATTGTAGAATTACATGTGTATAAATTATATGTGAAGTAATATATCTAAAGAGGTCTAAGTAGCTCATATAGTAACTTTAAACTTATGTTAATAGGATTTAATTTTAAAAGAATAAATTGGCACCCTTGAACATTAAAAAATAATATTCATGAAAATAAATTATACTAAAACTAAAATTATATGCTAAAATAATCTATTTTATAGGAAAAAATTTGAATTTTTGCTGTGAAATAATATCTTCCCTTAGGATCTATCTGATACACAATAGTAAAAAAAAAAAAAAAGCATAGATTTTTGTATGACTTTTCTTATTTTTGAAAATTGTTTGTAACTCCAACTCTCTTATGTTAGAGGTTATTTTTATATAGAAAGCATAGTTAGTTCAATCTATTTGTCCACAAATTTCGGTAATTTCTTGTTTTAATAGCTGAGTAGTATTCGATAGTGTATATGTACCACAGTTTCTTTATCCATTCTTCTACTCAGGGACACTTAGGCTGTTTCTACGTTCTGGCTATTATGAATTAGGCTGCTATGAACATGATTGAACGAATGTTCTTGTTGTGTGGGTTAACCCAGAAGCAGAAAGAGTCAAATGGTATATACTCATTTATATATGGACACTAGCCCAAGGGGCATGTCCCATAAAAGTCTTCACTTATCAGGAAAATGAACAGAGGGGAGGACATCCTATTGGGACTCTAGGTGAGAGAAGCATGGGGGAATGGGAAAATAGAAGGATCCAGAGGGTCCTAGAAATGTACAAGAACATTATGACAGGTGGATCTGGGCCGAGGGGTCCTGCTCAAACTATAGCACCAGCCAAGGACAATACCTGCAGTAAATTTCGAGCCCCTACCCAGATCTAGCAGATGGACAGGATATTCTCCACAGTTGAGTGGAGAGTGGGGATGACTTTCACAGGAACTCTGGTGCTCCATATTTGACCACATCCTCTTGTTGGGGAAGCCTGGTGGCACTCAGAGGAAAGATAGTAGGCTACCAAAAAGAGACTTGGTACCCTATAAGCATATACAGGGGGAGGAGGTCCCCCTCGGTCACAATCATAGGGGATGGGAGTAAGGAAAAAATGGAAGGGAGGGAGGTATGGGAGGATACAAGAGATGGGATAACAATTTAGATGTAATATGAATAAATTAATAAAATATATTTTAAAAAGAAAGTATAGTTTAAGGTTGGGAAGATGGCTCATAACTAAAGATCATTTTTACCAAGCCTGATTGCTAGAGTTCAATTCCTGGAAGCCACATGGTGGAAGGAGACATTTGACACCAGCAGGTTGTTCTTTGGCCTCTACATATACGCCATGGTGAGTGTGTGTGTGTGTGTGTGTGTGTGTGTGTGTGTGTGTACATTTGTATGTGTATATTTCTGTATGTACATGTAACAAACACACACATACACACACACACACACAGAGAATATTAAAACTAATCCCATCTAGCAAACACCTAATTCACTGTGTCCTGACTCATCAATCTTCATCCTGAAATGTTCCTCCCTTTTTGTGTGTGTGTGTGTGTGTGTGTGTGTGTGTGTGTGTGTGTGTGTGTTCCTCCCTTTTTAACCTCTTTTGTTCCCTTCACCTTTTCCCTGCTTCATCCTCTGAAGCAGATGAAATGTTTCCCTTCACAGTAAATTGTCATTTCTCCTACATAGCATCTAAATCCACACCAAGTTTCATAGCTATAAAAGGAAACAATGTTCCTTATTATCTTTTAACAGTAATTACTGTGTAAATAAGTTATGTGTATTTAATGTCAAAATGTTTGATTTTCAAACATTTTATAATATTAACACAGGCAATACATTTTTTTATTAATTTATTATTGTTACATCTCAGTGGTTATCCCATCCCTTGTATCCTCCCATTCTTCCCTCCCTCCCATTTTCCCCTTATTCCCCTCCCCTATGACTGTTCCTGAGGGGGATTACCTCCCCCTGTATATGCTCATAGGGTATCAAGTCTCTTCTTGGTAACCTGCTGTCCTTCCTCTGAGTGCCACCAGGTCTCCCCCTCCAGGGGACATGGTCAAATGTGAGGCACCAGAGTATGTAAGAAAGTCATACCCCACCCTCCACTCAACTGTGGAGAATGTTCTGACCATTGGCTAGATCTGAGTAGGGGTTTAAAGTTTACCGCCTGTATTGTCCTTGCATGTCACACAAAAGCCTTCACTTACCAGGAAACTGGGAAAGAGGGGAGGACATCCTATTGGGACTCTAGATGAGAGAAGCATGGGAGAATAGCAAAGTAGAAGGATCCAGAGGGTCCTAGAAACCTACAAGTAGAACATTATGATAGGCAGATTTGGGCCCAGGGGTCCCACTCAAACTAAGGCACCAGGCAATACATTTTTAAAATGAGGACAAGGAGGGCCTGAAGAAACTTGCACCAACTCAGGCAATGCATGCACATAACCCAGACCCCATGCTCAGACCTAGCCAATGGACAGCTCATTCTCCACGGTTGTTGGGGGAGCGGGGCCTGCCACTGACATGAACTCAGTTGCTCTGCATTTGATCACCTCCCCTTGGTGGGGAGACCGTGCAAACACACAGAGGAAGGGAAGGCAGGCTATCGGATGAGACCTGATAGGCTGTGGTCAGAGGTCTAGGGGAGGGGAATAGGGCTGAAGCGGGGGGGGGGGGGGGGGGCGGTAATGGGAAAGTACTAGTGAGAGGATAACAATCAGGATGTAATATGAAAAAAATATAATAAATAAATAAATAAATAAACAACTCAGGAAAAATATGAGAGCAACCAAGAAAAACCTACTTCTAGTTCCTTAGTCCTTTTTCAAACACTTCAAATAAACATTTGCAATTAGAAATTGCTGTTATCGAAGTCTTATTTGCTTATTTGCAATGCTGCCACAGAACTTTTTCCAGGATGGTAAAAAGCTACTGTGATTTCTCTGTTCTGTCTACACTCATTTTGTAATCTCACCATCTGTTTCACTTGAAATGGACGACTCTGAGGGCAGGGAGCTCATCTTATCTGTGAGATGCTCTACGCAAGTGTGGATTCTCTGTCAGCATTTAAAAAATAACACAACTTCAAATAGGGTTGATTTAAGCCTCCCTAGTCAACAGTTAGCCTTGTGATAGGAATCACTCTTTCAAATGGTAAATTGCACCTGTTACCATTATCCACAGGTTGGAAAGTACTAGCACCTTAATTAATTACACCGCCGTGACAGGAGAAAATGTATTTTCAACCCTGAGACAAGGAGGCTGGGACATAGAACATAAACAGCTTTTCTGATTTTTCAAAGCAGAAAATTTGGAGACAGGAATTACAATTCAGGTTACTTCTTGTAAGGAGATTGATGGTGTTCTTTAGAATCCAAGCCTCCCATGCCCCCAAACATGGTGAAGGCATGCCTTTCAGAAAGAGATGCACTTGTCCTTAGCTTATGCTGGAAGCATCAATTTGATATGACCTCAGAGAGTATCTTTGATCCTTAATAACATTCTTGCTGTGTTTCGCCAGTGGCTGACATCATCTCAGAAGCACAAGCAGGTGGCATGCAAATTAGTTTTAGGTGCTTATGATAGTAGAGTGCAATCCCCCAAATGGCAGTGCTGCCATGTAATTAAGCTGCAATTAAGTGTCATGGATCTGACATCAGATAATCATTTAATAAAGGAAAATGGAAGGTGGTTCGTTATTTTAAACTGTGTTTTTTTCTGTAAAGTTCCTTGAGAATGTGGAAGGGTTTTCTTGGCATTTGTGTGATCTCAAAGTGTTGTGGGTAATTATTTTTTGGCAGGTGTAGTAAAATGTTTCTGATAGTGGTTTTCCTTGGCAGACATCATTAGTTGTTCATAAGAAGTGTAAGTGGACTTTCACCTTTGATTTTTCACTGTCAGAGAACATGCTGCCTGAATTTATATGCTTTTTGTGGCTTGGAAATAAAACAAGCCATAGGAAATGCTAGACAGAAACTTCCTAAGGCACTATAAGTGTGCAATTTTTATTGTTTTAGTAATGGAATTGCTCAATCTTAATTTGGCGAAGTGTTATATGATTTTTTTGTTTTGTTTTGTTTTCACTGAAAGTAAAAGCTAGGAAACTAGTGTACTTCAGGCACAGAGAAATAATTTATTTAAATCAGGGGTGCTCTAAATATATTTTAAATCATGAATGAGGTGAATTTTGTTAAATCATAAGGAGTAAATTGAATTAGGGAAGAACCATGTGTTTGTTCAGTCTTCCACTGAAAGCAATTCTTACAGGCTACTAAAAGCAAAGCGTTCCACTGGCCAAGTAACACATTCCACAGTGGAAGTCTGAAAAGTTCCAAGTTTCCATACTTTACCATATTCTTTACATTTCACCACCATTCCTTGTTTTTTTTAAAAAAAATATGTTGATTACATTATAATTATCTTCCATCACCTCTCATTTTAATGAACATTTTGTGTTTGTATGTGCATTGATGTGTGTGTGTGTGTGTGTGTGTGTGTGTGTGTGTGTGTGTAAATGTGTGTGTGCTTAGAGAGGATTAGAAGAAGGCATCACCTGGAGCTGGGGCTAAGGTTACAGGTGGTTGAAAGCCACCCTATGTGGCTTCTGGGAACTAAATTAATCACTCTGGAAGAGAGCAACAAATCTTTGGTTTGTTTTTGTGCATTTTTTTAAAAGACAGACTTGGCTGTCCTGGAACTCACACTGTAGACCAGGCTGGCCTCAAACTCATGTCTGCCTATGTCTGCCTCCTGAGTGCTGGGATTAACGGCTTGTACACCACTGCCCAGCAAAGAGAGCCAAGAACCTTAAATCACTAATCCATCTCTGCAGACCTTTATACCATTTTCTTATGGGCCGACTTCACCTTTGCATATCACCTAAGTTGATTCCTTATCCTCCAAAGCTCTTTGGTTAAATCCGAGAATCTTGGATTTTGTTTGTTTGCTTGCTTTGTTTTGTTTTTTCAAGGCAGTGTTTCTCTATGTTGCTTTGTCTATCCTGTACTCTATTTGTAGACCAGGCTAGCCTGAAACTCATAGAGATCCACCTGCCTCTGCTTCCCCTACTGCTGGGTTTACAGGTATCCACCACTGCCCTTGGCTTCTTGTTTTTCTTCTGTAGTAATGAGAATTAAGATGTAGCTTGCGTAGGTATACTGATGTCCTTCAAAGATCTGTATGTTAAAAATTTGGGGCCAAGGGTGGTACTGGGAACTGACACAAGCATCTCAGAGTGCTTCTACCTGGGCCTCTGTGTTATCTGCCCTTTCAGGGGATTGTGCGGCCTCAACCTGTTACTCCTTTACTTCTTTGCTATGAGGCAAAGTGTTTTTGCTGCAGTCTGCTTTCCTTCCCTACCACAGACTCACAGCAGTGAGATTGATAGATCACATACTCCCTCCGAAACTGAGTCAAAACTAATCTTTACAAGCTGAGAATAACAGCACACCAGTAGAATGTTTCTCAAAGATATATGTTCTGATCTCCAGATCTGAGAAAACAAATAAACAGAGAAACAAACATACACTAAGGCACAACCCTCTTCCACACACATACTTAGCTTTCCTCTTTTACATTGGTTATCTAATGTATTTTATTATAAGAACATGAAGCTCACTAGCTAATTATTTGTGAGAATTATAATCAATAAACATATTAAACATTTGACTCAATTATTCAATATATTCATTAATAATTATTTAATAGTAGTCATTATTTGTAATACCAAGGTTAAGCTTAGATATATTAAACTCATACAGAAAGAAAGCTTTCTTGGTCTCAGTGAATTGCTAAGCTATAATATATATTATACTTATTGTTTATATATAACATAAAATATTAACATATATAATAAAGTGTATTATATATTATATGATCCATATTATGTAAGTTGTTTTTATATTATATATAATTGTAAGTATCATAATCAGTGCATACCATAGTAAGAAGTGTCATATGCAATTTTTGTTTTTACTTTCAATGATTGAAACATTTAACACTCTCTAAACTTTTGCCAACCAAATGACTAGAGAAATGTTCTGGAGAAATCTGGAATGGTTGGGAATATTCATATTTTCATACGAACATAGTCATTTGAATGTGTTCCAGAGACTCTTTAGGTATCAACCACTTCTCCCTGCCATGAGATATGAGTTAGTAGCGTGGGGTTTGCTTTAAATGTTGGACGCAAAAGAAGACGGCAATAGAATTCAGGAAGCAAGTAGACTAATACAAGAAAGTCAGGCAACAGTTGGTCAAGGCCCAAGCCAACTTACAGAGAGCAAGTATCTTACAGTTTTAGAAATGTAGCCAAAGCAGAGCTTTAGTGTAGAAAACGGTCCAAAGGAAGTGTCGTGATCTCTAGATTTGTCAAACTATTAAAATGTTACTAGTCATTATAAACACTGTCCATGA
Organism: Acomys russatus; assembly: GCF_903995435.1. Taxonomy (NCBI): domain Eukaryota; kingdom Metazoa; phylum Chordata; class Mammalia; order Rodentia; family Muridae; genus Acomys; species Acomys russatus. The sequence goes on from NC_067158.1 coordinate 47,531,206, forward strand.
TAGTCTGAAGCATCTATTAAAACATTCTATGAGACTCAGAAAAGAAGTAAATCAAATCACAAATAGTAATTTTTTATAGATGTTGAAAGATTGCTTAGAAACCAAATAAGAACAAAGCTAGCTGGAGGACTATTTGAGACGGTGTTGGAAGTTACCGGCCAGGTGTGGTAATATGTGCCCATAGTCAACTGGCTGCAGCATGGTGAGTACGGGTCTGAAATGGGAGTTACGTTTCTTGCGATGTGACAAAATACTGGACAAAAAAAAAGTTACAGAAGAGAGGTTTGTTTCAGATCATGGTTTGAGAGACTGTACTCTATGATGCCAGGTCAGGTATGGTGGAGTGAGGATGAAGGAGAGGTTGACTTCACTTCCACATAGAGCTGGATGCTAGCTTTCTTTTAGAGATTTTGTTCGATTGTTTGTTTTTCTTTATTTTTTTTTCTTTTAATTCATACCGTGATGAAGGCTTATGGGATGATGTTTTTCACCTTCAGATCCACATTTCTGCTTTGGTGAGCTCTCTCTGTAAACATGCTCATGGACGGAACCATAGAGCATGCTAAGTGTAGTCAGACCAATAATGAGGAATACCTATTTCAGTAATTTACACCTTATAAAAACAAATGAACAAGCAATAAAAACCAACCCCCACAAAAGACAGTAATACAAAACTTAAAAAAAAAATGGCTTGAGGTGAAAATCACAACTAGTATGGTACTTGCCTAGTATGCAAGAGGTATACAAGAGCTTTTAGATCATCACAGAAAGAAAGAAAAAGAAAGAAAGAAAGAAAGAAAGAAAGAAAGAAAAAAAGAAGGAGGATGGAAGTAAGGGAGAGACACACACATGAAAAGGAGAAAGCAATTATATAAAATACATGATAACTTTATGCATTTTATATGTTATTTTGCCTTATAATAATCAAACATTGGTGTGAATGTCCTAAAACATACTATCTTTCATCTTTCCTAGTGAACTTTTGTAGTCATACCATACTGATTCTTCTGATATTGTCTCACTGCTCAGAAATTTTTTGTGAAATTTACTAATATGGTTAATGGATGTATGGTCAACAATATGTATGTTATAATTTCCTGTGTGAGAGTATGTTTATCAGTTTTCTACCCATCAGCTTTCACTAGGATGATTTCAGTGCCTGCCTATGGCTGCTTTGCTCCCATATACACACTAATGCAGTACTAAGCACTACATTTTAACAATTCTAGTCCACCATAAATGTGGTGCTCTATGTCTGGTAAACTATTCAGTAGCTCAACACTGAAGACGTCTACGTAGCATATAGGAATGATAAAGTGTACTTTATGTTTGCCAGCAGGGAATTACATAATACACACTCTACCAAGAACAGCCCCTCTCCAAAGTGTCTCATCAGCAATATTAGTGTTATTCAGAAGCAGAGAATCCATTTTGGTAAAAATCGTTAACACTGTAGATCTTCAGATACTAACATTCATCTCCTCGTAATCAATCTTAAAGGCAATAGATCATAAACTCAATTTGACACTTCTGTACAGTACTTTAGAGTTCACTCTATGTTTCTGAAAATGTGAGGCTATTCGAATGTTCACTGGAATTCCACCTTCTATTAGATGTGGGAATTGTAGCCTCTGAGGTTCAAAGCTAGCCTACATACTTTTCCCCTCCAGAAAAGGGAGTGAATATGTCTTGATGTTGAAATATCTCCTATCTGTAGTTTGGAATTTTGCTGACCCTTCTCCACACTACTCAAATATAACACCAAATACCCTTTGCTCATTGAACCTTACTGTTATCGGTGAACTGGTATCAAAGAATTTTCTTTGCTCTTACACAGTCTTTGTCTATGGGCTCTTTTTAAAATGCTCTTTTTTTCTCTCTCTCTCTCTCCCTCTCCCTCTCTCCTCTCTCTCTCTCTCTCTCTCTCTCTCTCTCCTCTCTCTCTCTCTCTCTCATTCCACTTCCCCTTCTCCTTCTACCTCTCCCTCTTTCCCTCTCATTCTTCTGACTCTCCCCTCTCTGTTCACATGGATATATTTTAGCCTAATTCCATGATTATGTAAAAGGAAAAGAAAAGGAAAATACAGAGACATTTTACATGAGTAAAAAACAAATGGACAGACAGACAGACAGACAAAAACCCTCTAACTTTTGAAGAAAGGAATCCCAAGTGGGACTCCTTTGAAGATCCTGAGATGCTAAGGGATTTGCCCTTGAGGGATGTGGCACCGTGTTTTTTCTCACAGGGTGAGTGGTTTTGTCTTCTGCCCATTCCCATTATGGCATTCCAAGCTCTGCTTGAAATCCTGAGACTAATGTTGGGCTGGAGCTTTCAACTCCAGGATCCAAATAAAGCCTTTATAAGTTAATTGCTTCTGTTATTTCATTACAGTGATGGAAAGATGATTAAAAACACTAGTTTAGTGTTTTTTTTTTTTTTCTGAAGCATCACTCTATCTTGCTTTCTTCTCCTCCTTGTACTTAGCATGTTGAAATCCACATCTAATTATGTCCCAGCTTCTGAGTTCAAAAACATGAAAGAAATCATGGCCTCCTGATTGCTGGAAGCAGTGCTATTCCAGACAAAGTTTTTGAAGGAGCGTAGCACAGCATTTCAATCAAATCAGGCCACAACCTTGACTTGAACAGTCTTGCAAGGAAGAGACATGTAACGGTTGTTTTAGTTACTCTTGCTTTGCTGCTGTCTCATACACATTTTCTTTGGTCAGAGAAATTTCCACTCAAAAGAGCTATCTCAATTTGCTCATACCGCTTTCTAGTCAAATCAATATGCTGTCTCGTGTTGAAGCTAGAGAAATGCTACCGAGCAAGTTGGCCTATTCTTAAAACGATAATATTGCTCTTCCAAAACATGTTTTAATAAGTCTAAGAATCAATAAACTCTGTCTAAAGACTACATGACAGACGGAGCATTTGAAAATCCACACATGGAACTGAATATTGTTTTCCCTTCAGGAGAACTGTGTAATGGCAGCAACAGGAGTGGGAAAGTTCATCATAAAGGGAATCATGTGAATCCAGGCAGCATCCCTCTGCTGCAGATGACTACTGTTTCCGATTGACAGGCTGATCAGAGAGTGAGTGTTCAGCATGCTAGGCACCGAGGTTTCCTTCAGCTGGGTCTGCAGCCTTGCTCAGTGATGTCATGTAGAGAACTCAGTCTTTAAACATGTGCAAATGTTCCCAGGCCTGGTTTTATTCATATACTTATTTGTGATGGCCACTGTTCCCTTTCCATTTCCTCTGTTCACTAGGTAAGATAGGATAGCAATGGTTAACAGTTCACTTCTTAATAGCTGCTTAGTCACGGAAGTCATGTTATGGAGTCACACATTTGTGTTTACAAGCTCCAGAGATAATATTTCACCTGAAAAAACCATGTCCAGTCTCTTTCTCATCTTTCCATGTTACATTAAAGACTAATGTCATGAGCAAAGAGACTTGATTTCTGGTTAGGAAATTTATAGCAATTCATCATACCACCATATAGGTTTATGTGCATATATTTATGGATATTATTGGAATACATTAATTGCTTCAAATAGAGGGAGATTTGTTTAAACTCAGTTTATATTTTTGTACAAAAACTCTAAGCTTTGGGAAAGGATCATGATATATGGAAGTTAACCTCAAGAATTTTACCTCTAAGCAAGAGAGAAGTAACAGAAAAGTAAATTAGATATAGTAAACTACAATCGCTATCACAAGGCCACAAGGGAAATAAAACAATATTCAGTGGATAAGATGAAAAAGGAAATCACTTTCAACAAAATAACACAAAAAAAGAAGTTAGTACCACTGCAGGGTATACTGTTTTTGTGTCAGGCTTCTCAACAGGTATCATAGCATTGGAACACATACATGTAGGGGAAAAAAAAAAAAGAAGGAGACAATAGAGTGTGGTTATATTGTCTTTGAAGAATGGCATCCTTGTAGGCAGGAATAATCTGTGGAAATAGTCAACGAAAAGAAAATCCGAATACTCAATGAATGTCACCAAATATTACAGTACGTGAGCATAGAATATTACAAAATCCTGGAATGGAAAGATGGTCCTAAGACAAAGTCTTAAAACTTAGGTGAGCAATAGGATCTAAAGCTTTGTAGGGGACATTATTGTCCAGTTTCAGGTTTGAAAGACTACTCTGACAGCAACAGATTGAAGTAAAAGAAAATAGCAGGGGGCACTCTGTTCAAATATCCCGTGAGGAACATATAGTGTCTGTGAAATGGACTAGCAGGACAGGAATTGAGGAATTTTACCAATAATGTTCACCATGTGATCTCCTGATTTGGTGAAATTGACATATAGAATGAGAGTATGCCTGGATCCATTAGCTGTTTAAAGAACAGAGCGTTCAAGTTTGACTTATAAAAAGGCAGAGTGGTATATTGATCTAGATGTAATTTATTTTCTTTGGGTTTTGTTTTTATTTCATTGTGTTCCTTCTTTTTGAGACTAGGCCTCACTGTGTAGTCCTGGCTAGCCTGTAAATTACCTTACAGACTGGACTGGCCTCCTATTTATATATAGCAGCTTGCCTCTGTCTCAACCTGGATGAAGTTTTTGAAGGTCTTGAAATGTTTTTAAAAGTGCTCCTTTAATCCCAGTACTCAGGAGGCAGAGGCAGGCAGGTCACTGTTTTTAGACGCCAGCCTGGTCTACAAAGTGAGTCTAGGGCAACCAATACTATGCAGAGAATTTCTTTTTTTAATTTAAAAATAAAATAAGAAAAAGTGCTAGCGTGAACAGAAAAATAAGCAACCACAAGGGAAGAAGGTTTGGAATCTTATATAAAGATAAGTTTAGAAATATATGGACACACAAACCATTTTCTATAGAATTGATATCTGAAGCCATGGTATTGCTGGAAAGATCAAAAGATAAACAGAGAAAAACGAGTTATAGAGAACAAGCAAGCCCAGTGGGAAGTGGACACTATCATTCAGGAAAAGGAGAGAAAAAGCAGGAGCAGAAGGAAAAAATCGCCACTTGTCTCAGGAATGTCCAGACTTCCTACAGGAAGAGGCCTGGGGCTAATGGATTAACATTGTAAACTTTCCCGCTTCTCTGGGCTAGTCAGTCATAAACTGAAGGGAAGAAGAGTTTAGGGAAGAGCAGAAAAAAGAAGCTCTCAGAAGTGACCTTAAGGACATCTAATCTTGAGAGGGAAAGGGGGAACATGACAGCTTCAAATACAACTTCTGTGGGAAAGCAGCACTCTCTGAAATGGAGGCTTTTGGACATATTTAAACAAATAAACAGATAAGTAAATAATAGTAGGGCCTGCCATGGAGACTAAAAGAACATGAGGTTTGTGAACATAGCAGCTGCCACATTAGAAGGTGGCATCAATTAGGCTGTGCAGAAGGCCAGTCATTTTCACGACTGGCAATGTAGATTCTGGGACTTTTCTGGAAGGCCATGAAAACAGTCACAGTTTCTGATACCCTTGTAGCCTGCATCCATATATGTTTGGTCTCACAGTGGACACTCCCATAAAAATAATAGTATATATAATACTTATATATAGTTGTTGTCTTTTCATGGTCTTTATAAATGTAATTATTATCTATGAGAGTCGATAAATGTGGATTCTCATTTGATATTTTGATGATTGGTAGTTTTTTTCATTTTAGGGAGTCAGTGACACTATTTTATCCTTTTAGGGAATTTAAAAGACATTAATATTTAATACTTTCAGGACAATATAAATTACCCACCATCCTTTCATGTGACAGATATTACTAACTGCTAAGCAGTGAAATAAAAGGAAAACAAATGAGTGTGCCTAGTAATATAATTTGATGTTTTAAAAAACAATTATGAGAATGCAGAGAGATAATTAACTGGTTATTTTTAGTAAGTTTGGAATCACTTCATGTAAAATAAATATGAGATCCACTGGGTTTTTCAAGCTTTAGGGAGAATGGGGGATAGAGTCCTGATTTTTTTTTTTTCTTCAGCAGAGACAGATGAACAGAGTACATGAAGCGGTGTTTGGTTATCCTTACTTTTCCTCAGGTTAGTGTATAAATAGCAGTGGTTGGATTGTCTTCCTGAGTACTTCATTTCCTTTTTGTTTTTGCCTTTTTCATCATTCTTCTGTATCCGAGAACAAACACACACGGTATAGATTTTCCAAAAGACAAGGCAGCATATGAAGAAATTACTGTAAATTCAGCAGCTTCTGACTATATAGCTCAGTGATGATACAGCACAGGAACTACTGCAGCTTTAAGAAGGAAAATGAATTTGACTCTTCTGTTCACTTTATGTGTTAATATATGTTATTTTCCCCCAAGGTGGTATCTGTAAATGCCTGTCGTTCTGATAAAACTTGGGCTGCTTTTTTTTGCTTCTATCTTTTCCTCTTTTTGTTTGGAAATGTGTAGAGACTAGATCAAAATTCTTTCAAGGAAAAATACTTTTTGATGTAACTGCAAAGCTTCAATAAAGTCAGGGTGTAAAAGGGAATTGCACAGAATCTATGCATGGGAATTCATGTTGTGTGTGTCTGTGCGTGCGCGCGTGCGTTCGTGTGTGGGGGGGTTGGGGTTGTCAGGGCAAAGAAGAATAGCCAGAGAAGCACAAAGGCGTTGGAATAAACTGCAAGTTTTCTCAAGAAGCCTAGGAATTCCACGCTTACCTGTGAGATGTCACACTGGGTATGGAGAATGTTTGCCTCTTCCAATGGTGACACCCTTTAGAGGCCTTGTCAGACTTGGCCTCTGATTATGTACAGTTTGTTAGAGATGTTTGTTAGTAGCACATTTCTGGCTGAAATCCTCAGTACCAATTGTAACTTTCTGTGGTAGTCAATTATTGTAACTTGTCTGTCCCATAATTCTGAACACCCAAACTCTTCCACCTACACCACAGTGTTAGTCTTCCTTCCAAGGAAAGGTTGGAAAATCGGTGTTGACAGTTCTTTTGAAATGTGAGTTTTCCTTAAACTGATAAAAATGGAGCACACTGATTCTATGATATATGGGAAAGCATCAATTTTACCTGCAGAATTTGAGGGGATACTGGTGTCAGATTCAATAACATCCTCAAGAGGGCACTGTCATCTGTTTTATATGCTTTATCATTTTTGGTTTTTATTAAGACCCCTTTCAGTACTTGAAGGGAGATTTTAATCTATTTCCACCTAGAATTTAATGTATTTTTTTCATATCATGCACAATGAGGTTATCTACAGCAATCCCCATCTGTTCAATACTAAAAGCCATGTGCTGACTTGCGTATCTGTACACAAGCTTTACATCACAGACATATCCTAGGTTCACCTGGCGAGGCTAAAGTCTAGGCTTGTTGACTGACACCTTGCACAAGACACCCGCTAAATATTGACTCTTGCACTTTTCTGCTAAAACTTAGCCTGTCTTTCTTCCCTCACCACTTTTGCACAGCCAAGCTTGTTTGTGGAGTTCCACCTCCAACAGCTAGCTCTTCTAATTGGAGGACTGGAATGTGAACAAAGGACTTGGGTTGTTGTGATGACTGTAAGAGTGATTTATATAAAACACTAGGCTAGTTTAATTCACCTTATGTTTGTGAGTTCCTCCACTGGACTTGATAAACCCCATCTTAACAAGCTTGTACTTTTTAAATTTTAATGTTCTTTACTAATTGAGAACTTTACAGAGTGTACATAGTTCTTAGTTTATTAGAATGATTTCAATATATCCATTTAAAACATTTTCAAAACACACATAAATATTTTTTTTTGTATTTTGTAGTGCTTGCTTTCATTGCTCAGGTAAATAAAATCTTCTAAATGATAACAGTAAAAACAGTTTACAGTGTTACTCTTTTAACTTACATTTATGTCCAGTATATTAAACCACTTCTATTGAAAACATTATTGAAGAGAAAAGACCAATTAATCATAGCTATATTTCCACTTTGCAAAGTGTGAGTCATACATTTATGCATTATAAATGTATATATAAAAATAAAAGAGGTCAAAATGGTCACTATCACTACCAAAACATCCTGTAAATGATGGTGTTTATTTGTAATTAGTTCTGATAAATTTAGGTTTGATAAATTCTGATAAACTTGAAAGGTTTGTTTTCTTCATGTCCTGTTTTATTTTAAATAGTCTTAACTTCCCTAGCATTTGAAAATCCCTTATCCCCATGGTTGCAGGAGGCCAACATAATAAACAGTAGAAAAAAAAGACATGGCCTCAGATGTTCTGAAAGATTAGGCTTATGAAGAACTTCATGTAGATTTCTCTCTTAGCTGTTATGAGGCAAATATTCAGAAGCAAATCTGCCTGCTTCATATACTCTCTTGTGCACGACTGCCGGTTTGTAAGTTCAAAGTTCATGCGAGTGTTCTCAAAACTTGGTCATTATGGCATCACTGGTTTTACTTCTGGCACCAGCAGTGGACCATGCACAGCTGCGTGCTCTGGACAAATGCTTCCTGTGGTGGGAGCTGCAGTCACAGCCTCACACTGATTTATCTCATTTTTACTGCTGCAAAGGCATAGGACAATTGTCATTTTTCCATCTCTAGATGCACTCTCCTAGAGCTGTGATCATTGGTTTTGAAGGAGAAATACAGTCAAGGCAAAGAGAGAGAGACTGTGAAGTTAATCTGTTAGATTGATTAGGGGTTGATTTAGTTCCTGAGCTTTCTCAGGGGTTTATCATTACTGCACCTTGAAACCAATGTGGTTTCTAAAGTTCTGATCTCATATAATTAGATGTGTCCCATAAGTGTAAAGGGAACTATGCCTCTGCCTTTCTCTGTACTTCAGCCCTTTGGGTCATTCTTTCCTTGAGCATGCCATTTATTTTATTTGAAATTTATTCAAAGACAGAAATATCGTCCTGTGAGAGAAAATGCATTTGTTTAGCCTTTGCACGTACACCTTAAGTTGTGTGTGTGTGTGTGTGTGTGTGTGTGTGTGTGTGTATGTGTGTGTGTGTGTGTGTGTATGCAGGACTAGTGGCTGAATCCAAGGAATGTGCTTAGCTGGGCCAGTGCTCTAACACTGTACTGACTCCTTAGCACTTAAGCTATTATTTCCAATTGTCCTCTTGCCATGCAGCTTACGGCTCAGATAGTGCATAATGCTTGTGCCTGCATACTGTTTAGTTCAGAAGTTAAGGCTGCAATGGTGAGAGATGATTTAAGTAATAAAGGCTCTTGCTGCCTATCTAGCCTACCTGAATTGAATCCTGGAATCTACATAGTGGAAAGAAAGTACCACCTCCCAAATTCTGCACATGGTCCTCTGACTCCACATGTATGCCATGACACCTACCACTAAATAAACCTCTCAGGAGGAAGTTATCTTTCTTAGCATTGTTAGGCTGTAACATGCCGTTTCATCATGCAGTTCTTTCTACTATTCAGGTAAAGTTCAGTGCAGAAATAGAAACTCAATAGATGCTTTGGAACGGATGTATAAAATAAAGTTATTAGTTACTAAAAACCATGGAGTGGAAGATATAAATAAATCACTTTGAATTCAGTTTGGAAGAAAAAGCATGGTTAAGCAATGTATATGGAGTACTTAATTAGATCTATGCTCAGTTCTCAGACTACAAAAAGCTAAAGAGGGCTGTGTGAGGAAGAAGCTAACACCTTAAATCCCAGTATTTGGGAGGCAGAGGAAAGTAGATCAAGGTGTGTTTAAGGCCACATTGATCACATTACAGGACAGCCAGAGCTATATAGAACCATAAAATCCTCTATCAAACCCCAAATCAGAACAAAACAAACAAAAAACCCAAAATATCTCTCACACACTAGCTCCTCTCTCTCTCACTCTCTCTCTCTCTCTCTTTCTTTCCTCTCTGTCTCTCTTTCTCTCTCTCTTTTACACACACACACACACACACACACACACACAGACACACACACTCCAAAACAAAAACCTAAACAATAAAATGTTTTAATAATCAGAGTATCACAATTTAGAGTAAAAACATAGTCATGCTGCATTCAGCAGAGATTGTACTATAATATGACCAGCAAATATTGACACTTTTCTAATCCATGATAATATCATTATTACTAGTCCTCAGCTTGGTGTCAGCTAGAATCTTTCCATGTCAGTAGAATCCAAGACTAATTTACTGTGATTAGCATAGAATTATTTTACAGGCTTTCTGTTTAATTGTGCAAGGCCAGAGCTGTTCATTTCAATTCGCAGAGTTTGCAGGGATGCCAACGAAAGTCCTCAGAAAGCTACAACTTTCAGCACAAATAGGTTATTTTTCCATATGCCTGATACTGAGCTTTTTGGAAACAGGCACCCCTCTGCATGGCTGAAAAGAGAAAGAGGCTAGTGTAATTCCTTAAGAAAGGTTGTTGTAGCCACTCACAGCAAATGCACTTAACCCAAACACTGCAAAACTCTTCTTGCAAAGAGTCCAGTAAGAACATCATATCAAAATGCTACCCTAGAGTGCCACAGTGGAAAAGAACAAAATACCCTTGAGCATAAAAGGGCCTGTGAGGAGAAAACAGCTGTGATGGCAACTATAAAGCATGGAAACACACAGACAGAAAAACTAGCAGGCAGTGCAATTTAAAGGTGAAGGTTAATTTTTGCACTTGAAGGAGTTTCAAGAAAGGTAAGCCAGTGTGAGAACAGAGTGACTTGAGCATCACGGCCATTGTGGAGTTATGAGTAAGTATAAGCTAGCTCTTGCCAAATCATTCTGGGGCATAGGATTTCACACTTTGAAGGTGCATGGAAGGTTTGTAGTAGAGAGGAGTCATGTATGGAAAGGAGACTATAAAGGGTGTCGGCAAGTGAGGTAAGGTTTTTACTTGCTCAACAAGCTAGGCTTCTTTTTACCAACTAGCAACCAGGGGAAGGATATCCATGGTCACAGTTGATTCCAATCTATTAGTTTCATTGCAAGGAACAGGGAACTTGACCCAGATTCCAAATAGACGTACCTAAAACTCAATGAATTAGCTCTATAGATTGTTTTGTGTGGGAAAATGTTAAGGGATTGTGGACAGAGCTCTGATTTAATACACTTGGATAACAAGAGGTTCTGGGTTTGTGCCTTGGCCTGGCCATAACAGCAACAACAACTCAAACAAATAATACAACAAAATGAAAAAAAGAAATTATGTCTTTTTAAAAGTTAGCCTTAGCTCCAGTATTCTAGTGTTTAATCTGAAACCATGTTACTAAATAAAAATAGCTTCTTAAGAAATATGAATCCAGCCAGTGACTGGAGTGAGAGGACCCATACATAGCAAGCACATGTGTCTACAAACTGTGTGCATGTGCATTGTAATAGAAAGACCTTTGTTCCTGAAACACTGCAACTTTGTTGAATTGGATGAGCTGGTGCTGCTGCCACTGTCTGATACATGGCGCATTTGTCATTGGAAGTCCTATGTAAGACTGCATTACAGAGTGGTTTTTAAGGAGACAAAGGAATATAGTGTGACCAAATCTTTCCTTTTGAGACGCTGACAGATTTCATAATATAGTTTCAATGTCTTCTATTTTAATGTTTAAAAACTATAATGATATATGTGGAAGCCTAAAGTCATGCTAATATCTTTTACTCTGAGGGGAAGTGATAAAATTAAGTTAGTCAGTATTGCTATCACCTTAAATGAATAAATTATAGTGATTAAAACTTTGTAAATTTATTACTAGCTGTAGTAAATTAGCTATATTCTTGATTCCCTATTTCAGTATGCTGGACTACTGGGGTAAAAAAAGAACACCAAACTTTTTTGAGTAATCTAGCTAAGGATATTTGCCCTTTATCTGTCACAGTGTCCATGGCTCCTCAACCAGTCCTGGATTCCGGCAACCACCATCTCACACTGTTTCTCTGTGCTTCTATTTTAGATTCCATGACTGGGAGAGAATGAGTGCTATTTAGTAGTTGTGAATGCTTGTTTTGGTTAGAGTAAGATCCAGTTCCACATCCATATTATTACAAAAGACTGAGTAGTATTCCACAATGTCTATTTACCACATTTCTCTAACTTTCATCTATTGATAGACATTCAGGATTAATTGATAACATGTTAGAGTGAGCCATGTGGACACGCATGATAGACATCTGGCCCATGTACTGACTTCTTTAGGTACATACAGAGACACGTGACTGGTGTATCATCATTCTGTCTTCGTAAAAGTTAAAGCTGTTGTTCGGTTTTGCTTTCATGCATTTTTCCTACTGCTTCCTAGTTTTCTTTCCAATACCATTAACTCAGATCTTTTGCATTGTCCACATGCCAAAGCTTGGTTTATCTTTTGCTGACTCTTCCCTCTGCCTTCTGACGTTTTGTATGTCAACACTCTCGCTTGCTGTTTATCGCTTCTCGACCATAATTTTCTTTCACCCTGTCATGTATTTATGATTTGTCCCTCTAGTTCAATGTATTTTCCAGGGCTTGGAATCTATATTTCACCATTCTTTCTATTTCTTCATGATGTTTAGCATAATCTATTGACATTGTTAAATTTTAAACTAAGCTTTAAGGGCTATTTGGACTTATTTTCAAAAATAACAATTATAAAGTTTATACTTAAAGCAGTTGTAGAACAGGACCCTGGAACAATGTTTACCTCAGTTAGTAAACAGACAGTATTAGAAAACATGTTATGTTTTGTTTTTTTCAAGATAGGGTTGTTCTGTGTAGCCTTGGCTGTATTGGACTCACTTTGTAGACCAGACTGGCCTCAAACTCACAGATATCTGCCTGCCTCTGCCTTTCCAAGGGCTGGGATTACAGATGTGCATCACCAAGCCTGGCCAGCACAGAAAGTTTTAGAAGAATCACTTGAACCATGGGTCTAAAGAGAGTGTGTTCACATTTCTATGTGTGCTTATTAATATTAAAACTATAACAGACAGATCAGCCTCAGTGTGAGTTTAGATTTTATAGAGGGAGCATGGCTCTAGCTTGAGCAATGCCAAGTTTAGATTATGACATACAATATTTTGAACTTGTCCCTCCAAAATATACTGTATTTGTTTAATTGAACCACTGTTTCAAGTTTTAAAAAATTACAGATAGAAGTGTTTAGTTTTGGAGGTATTTATATATTTATCACAATTAATATTGCAAATAGTCGTGTTAAATATTCTTAGTTGTCAAAGAGAAACTGTACATCTTGGAGTCTACAGAATCTTTCGTTGATGATGTTTCATAATCCAGTTGTAGGAACTAACAGCTTTGGGTAGCATATTTCTTAAAAACAGAGATAGAAACTAGCTCATTATGATAGTAAAGGACCTAAGAAGCTATATAATGTAAGGCCTAAAAAATTGTAAGTACTCTTTTACTTATTTATTTAATTATTTATAATAAACCTTTTATTTTATCCTCTTTAAAATTTTATTTATTTATTTATCTATCTATTACTTTACAACCTAAATGTAGCCTCTCTCTCCTCTCTCCAGGTTCCACCCGTTCTTCCTCTTCTTCCTCTTTCCCCTCTTCCCTGCATCCTCCCCACCCCCTTAGAAAAGGGGAGTGCCCCTCCCACTTTCCCATCCCAGCACATAACGTGGCATCAGAACTGAGCTCATCCTCTACAATGGTGGGCTGGCAAGGCAGTCCCACCAGGAGAAGTGATAGAAAGCCATGCAAAAAGGTCCTTGTCAGAGATAGCCTCCACACCTTTTACTAGGAGACCCACATGAAAACCAAGCTACCCTTTGGGTACCTATGTGTAGGAGCCGTGGTCCAGTCTACACATGACCTTTGGTTGTTGCCTCAGTCTCAGCATGACACTACCCACAAACCCTGGGCACAGTTTGGTATTCTTGTGGGGGCTCTTATTCGCTCTGGTCCCTCCTATCCTTCCTCCCACTCTTCTACAAGGCTCTCTCTGCTCAGCATATTTTCAATCCATTGCTGGGTGAAGCCTCTCAGAGGGCAGCCATGCTATGCGAGGCTCCTGTCCTCAAGTACAGCAGAGTGTCTCTCTTGTGTCATGTGGACTGGCATTAGTTAGACATTTCCTCAATCTCTGCTCTTTCTTTATCCTTGTAGGCAGGGTAAATTTTGGGTCAAAGTTTTTGTGGGTGAGTTGGTGTTCCCCTTCCTCTACTAGGAGCCCTGTCTGGTGCGAGGGTGGCCTCTTTAGTCTCCAGGTCCACCACTAGTTGGAGTCTCAGCTAGAGTCACTCCCATATCCTCCCATGCTGTTTTGATTACTGTACTCTGTAGTAGTAAGTACTCTTTTAAAACTTATATATTTAATTATGTGTGCAAATACAAGGAGCCTGAGCATGTGTACATGCATGTATACATGTGCGTGTGTGTGGTTAGGGCACCCACATGCCATGAAGCATGTATACATGCTAGAAGACAACTTTCTGAAGTCAGTTATCTTATTTCATCTTCTTGAAGCAGGGTCTCTGGGTTTGCTGCCATGCTACATACTCTAGCTGAGCCATCTTTCTGTGTTTAAGCTACCATCTCACCATGGGGATGCTGGGATTGCTGGTGTGAGCCTTCACATTTGATTGTTCATGTGGGTTCCAGAGATTATACTCAGGATTCAAATTTATAAGGCAAGGGCTCTTGCCTTCTGTGCTGTTTAATGTATCCTCTTCAAATTTTCTTCATTTGGTCTAAGATGAAATACTAGATAAATTATCTCTCAGATATATTGTAATGTATTCCCTAATATCTAGGCTGGGTGAGTGGTATTTACTACTTCTTTTCCTTTGAAAATTAATTGATGCTAGATGGCCCAGTGGTTAAGAGCATTGGCTGTTCTTTCACAAGACCCGCTTTCAGATCCCAGGACCAACACAGCAACTCAGAATGGTCTGCAACTTAAGTTTCTGGGGATCTGACACTTTCCTCCGGCCTCTAGAGCCACGAGCTACTTACGTAGTGAAATGTATACATGCAAGCAAACAGTCAGACACATAAAATAACAACAGATAAATGTCTTTTTAAAAGATTTTCTTCAGAAAGTGAAAGTGGTTTTTTAAATAATAAGAGATTCAAACAAGGTATTTAATAGGCTATTACGTTTACATTATATTTTAAAGGCAGATTAGAAAGAGAATGTGACAGTTTGTGCTTAATTTTATCTAGATTGTAAAGCAGGTTTTATCGTTTTCTAATTGCTCGTGTTTTTAATCAATCAGTAGGACAAGATGGAGTTACTGTTTGTTTATTTTGTACACCTGGATATAGCTGAGTTCAGATAAATGTGCACTGTGAAGATTCTAGATGGCACTAAAACCTGTAATATTTTTCATATTCATATATGTTATACAGGATTTTTTTAATTCATGCTAATAATATTTCAAGATTTGGTTTTGATTGGCAACCTCAGTCTTCAGGAGAATGGTCTTATTTAATATACTTGATCGTGGTTAATTTCTTTTCATTCAGAATATATACATACAAATGTACACCATTCAAAATGTTTAAAAACTAATGAAATGTTTTTCATTGGTATTATTTCTTTTTCAAAGTTTCAAATCATTTAACTTTTTCTATTTTACTCTGTATGTACCATAGAGCAGCACTGGTTTTGCTGGTTCTTTTTTTATTGAAGGTAATAATTGCTCTCCACTTCACTCTTAAACTACCATGGAAAAATAAAACAATGTATGCAAAGTCTTATAGAAAAATATACTAAACAAAATAAGCATCATTTTGAATAGTAATAATTCAGAGGGGAAAAACCTCAAGGATTGAGGCCTTAACTGCATCACTTATGAAAATATATTAACTTTCTCTACTGCTGATGAAGGATGAGAATAAAACATTGTGCATACCAATGAATAAGTTAATAAATATTAATACTCCTATTAATCAAGGTGTCCTGCTATTTAACACTGATATCATTGAACTCAACTTACAAAGGAGCACATGCATTGTATGGGATTGCCACTTATCACACCATTAGGGGAAAGCTTATATGTGACCACAGAAAAGCACTTTCAAATTTAAATATTACTTGATTAAATAAATTCTCTCAGGAAAATATACCCTTAAATCTATTACTGCATTGATTTTTTTTCCTTCATGAAACAAGTTTATATGGGAAAACTTTATTTAACATTCAATTTTAAACTTCTGAGATCCTTACCCAGTCCTCTCTGAGCTCAGACAGAAATGAACCTGAAAATTCTAAAGTTTCTAAAAGTTAATATAAGCATAGAATGCATACTGAGTTAAAAGAAAAAGCCATCTAGTACAGTCTACACAGCCAATGAAGTTTAAATGTTTTTTGGCAACAGTCAGCAATAACATTCTGAAAATGTGTATCCTGCAAAACAAGAAATTTTAAAGTGTACATAGGTTTATTTGTAAGCACCGTGAGATAATTTAGCTCATACAAAACAGCCAAAAGACATAACAAAAATTGCATTGTATTTATGTACAAAATTCTCAATGAATAAATAATTTGAATGAGATAGAATCCCTAGACACAATTCAAACAACAAAAATTCTACTGGCAAGATAGACATATATCTAATAAATTACTTGATAATTTCAATTTAAGAGTTGTTATGATCGTGTATATGTACCACAGTTTCTTTTTTTTTCTTTTTTTTTTATTAATTTATTCTTGTTACATCTCAATGTTTATCCCATCCCTTGTATCCTCCCATTCCTCCCCCCCCCCATTTTCCCATTATTCCCCTCCCCTATGACTATTCCTGAGGGGGATTACCTCCCCTATATATTCTCATAATACCACAGTTTCTTTATCCACTCTTCTACTGAGGGACACTTAGGCTGTTTCCATGTTCTGGCTATTATGAATAAGGCTGCTATGAACATGGTTGAGCAAATTTTCTTGTTGTGTGCTGGAGCATCTTCTGGGTATATTCCAAGGAGTGGAATAGCTGGGTCTTGAGGAGAGTGTGATACGACTTTCTCATGTACTCTGGTGCCTCACACTTGACCATGTCCCCTGGAGGGGGAGACCTGGTGGCACTCAGAGGAAGGACAGCAAGTAGCCAAGAAGAGACTTGATACCCTATGAGAATATATAGGGGGACGTAATCCCCCTCAAGAACAGTCATAGGGGAGGGGAATAATGGGAAAATGGGGGGGGGGGAGGAATGGGAGGATACAAGGGATGGGATAAACATTGAGATGTAACAAGAATAAATTAATAAAAAAAAAAAAAAAAGAGTTGTTATGATCTTCGTATTGGTGTGTCTGTTCACAACAGAATGCCCATTTGTAAAGCTTGGTGTTTATATTTATGTAAGCAACATTAATTTACTTATTAAACTTCTATTTACATATGTCAGTCCATCAAAGCAAAAATTTTCAAAGCTCTAAACCTGATACACACAAAGCAACAACTTAGGCACATTACATCTATGCAAGAAGTACACAATACGTGTGTATGATATTCAATTACAAAGATAATTATTTTCATTTTCACTTTATTTTATGAGCTTCTTAAAAACAGTAAATATAATTTGACAAGTTATTTCGTTAAGAATGTAAAAGACCTTAACAATATAGGTAATATTTTGGGAAATTGCTGAATGATCAAGTTAATTGCTTGGCAGCCTTTCACACCAATTGTGTTGGCATTCTACTGGCAAACTTAATAAATACTCTCTCCTACAGACAAATGTGCTTCAGAAAATGATGGAGTCTTTTAAGTAGAGGATTGTAGATACAGTCACTGGGAAGGAAAACAATACAATGAGCAGTGCCAAGGAGAGGAAACAAAAGAGGCAGTGAGGCACAGAATTGTGAAGCTCTTCCTAGGCTAACATTTACAGCCACATATGAGTGACTGCAGATCTAAAACCTATTGTTCCATTTTCATTGGAAAAAGACATAAACCTTAGCATAACATGTAGTGGAAATTAAAGTAAGCTTTTTGGTTATATGGAGAAACTTGATGCTTAAGAAATATTTTAATTTTCTCCCTTAGAATTTACTTTTGAAACTGTAATGTCTGCCTGACTTGGCATCAATAGTCCTCAAGATTATTTTGATATGTATGGGCTTTTGTTTTTGAAGTCTATAGTTACTGATTTTGAATTAAGGTGGAACAGCAAGCAGTATTGAAGTTGTTCTTCGTTCTGGAAGAAATGTTTGTGGTTTCTTGTAAACAGTTAACTTCTGTATGTTTTTGTACAATTACAACATTTCTGCACTTTCTTTCTTCCCTCCAAACCCCCTTCCCTTCACTCCCTCAAATTCATGATTTTTTTACATTAATTGTCATAATATACATACATGTATATGCATATGCATATATATTCCTAAATATAACCTGCTCAGTCTATATCATATTGCTTTTATATGTGTTTTCAGGGCAGACTTCTTGGTAGTTTTTATATTTTATTACATAACAGGTTCCTAAAACAATAAGAATGAAAACTTTGTTTCTTCCTACAAATATTTTAAAAGCAATATATCATTATGATATTTCAAATTATTTTCCAGTCATATTTAATGTTTTCTGATGACATGTCATTAGCATTACATCTAGTAAGATTACTTAAATTGTATTAATTTAAATTCAAAGTATATTTGAGCAAATAATTTTTCTAAAGATGAGTTTCTTGACATCTCAATTTCATTTTATACATGAAACAAAATAGTGTGATATCCCATTTCAGTTAGAGGGTGTATATTTCAGCTTTATACAGTTCTGATATAAAAAGTAGCTGAAAACCAATTAGTTCTGTGAGAGTTTTATACATCATGTTTTGATAATATTTATACCTTCCCTCAACCCTTTCCAGATTCGACTCCCCCTTTGACCCCAAATGTGTGTACTTTTTCTTTTAATCCTATGAAGATCAGTTTATGACTCCTGAGTCTTCCTGAATGTGTCCTCTTTCACTGTAGTATGGCAGGTTTACCAAGGCTTCACTCTCAGAGAAAATCCTGTCTTCCTCTCCTAGGAACTAACAGCTGCCAATAGCAGTGTGGCCTGGAATGAGATGTCATGCCCAGCTACTGTCTCCATGCTGGGACTTGGTCTGATGTGGGCTTGCACAGGTTTGAGCTGCTGTCCCAAGCACTGTGAATTCATCCTCAAAAGGGCCCAGACATATTCAGAAGACACTCTTTTCTTGCAGTCCTTCATCACCTCTGGCTCTTACTTCCTGTCTGGGCCTCCTCCACAATTATCCCAGTGCTGTTTGAAAGTGATAAGGAGATACAATGAATGTTTCATTCCATTTTCAACATTCTGCAATCTCGCATTTTCTGTTCCGTACCTCTGTCAGTTTTGTATTCATCATCATCAACCCAAATAGAAGCTTCTCAGTCAAGAGTGGAGGTATGCATTGACCTACGAGTATAGCAAAAGTCGTTAGGGATGCAGGAGCAAGATAAACAATAATTTATCTATTACAAGACAGTTGAGTGAAATGTCTCTTTGGTAGATTTATTATTCCTGTAACTGAAGGAAATTAGAATCATGATTATTTTATAAAGTATATATTCTATTGATTTATGAATATAATTGAAATGTTCTCAGTTACTATATAAAATATAACAGATTACACACACACACACACACACACACACACACACACACACACACACACCAACTAGATTTGCAGGTAATACAGTAATCTTTGCTATATTGAAGCTGGATGGGCTTCATAGTGAGACCATGCCAAGAAACTAATTAGGATATAAATAGATAGATGATAGATAAACAGATAGATAGGTAGATAGAGGTAGGCCTGCAATAACTTTAGATTCTTGTACAAATTGAAGACATTGAACAACTAAGGAAAGTTGACTCAAAAATTAACACAACTGATGAGGGATAGTGAAGGGTAAAACGAGTGTGCTGCTGGCTCTTTTATTCCCACAGCAGCACATGTGTTTAGTCAGGTACTTTAGACCCAAAACCTAAAGCTCGTTTGGACAGAAAGCTTTTATCTTCATACACAATTTCTACAGAAGTTTAAATAAATTATTTGTGTCCAGCTTTAAGCTCATTTTTACTTTGCTTACACATAATATTAAACACACTCTTTTTGTTTTTTTTAATATTTTTATGTTAAACATTGAATGACATGCAGTAATATGATTGACTGAATGAATCTTCAGTTATAAAAGTTGAAATAATAATTTAAAATGATGACTATTTTATATATTCCTGGTTGTATATGTTTCTTTTTAAATTTTATTTTATTAATTTATTCATATTACATCTCAATGGTTTATCCCCTCCCTTGTATCCTCCCATTCCTCCCTCCCTCCCATTTTCCCCCCACTACCCTCCCCTATGACTGTGACTGAGGGGGACTTCCTCCCCCTGTATATGCTCATAGGGTATCAAATCTCTTCTTGGTAGCCTGCTGTCCTTCCTCTGAGTGCCACCAGGTCTCCCCATTCAGGGGACGTGGTCAAAAAAGGGGCACCATTGTTCGTGTGAAAGTCAATCCCCACTCTCCACTCAACTGTGGAGAATGTTCTGACCATTGGCTAGATCTGGGTAGGGGTTTAAAGTTTACCGCCTGTATTGTCCTTGGCTGGTGCCACAGTTTGAGCAGGAACCCTGGGCCCAAATCTGCTTATCATAATGTTCTTCTTGTAGGTTTCTAGGATCCTCTGGATCCTTCAACTTTGCTATTCTCCCATGCTTCTCTCACCTAGAGTCCCAATAGGATGTTTTCCCTTCTGTCCCACTTTCATGGTTAATGAAGACTTTCATGGGACATGCCCCCTGGGCTAGTATGCAGATATAAGTGAGTATATACCATTTGACTCTTTCTGTTGTTATAATGTCCTCCATATCAGTCATGGATGTAAGTATTTTTCTGTGATAAGAAATACTATCCTTTGCTGTTTAACTAGTCAAGGTGACACCCATGAACATATAATTTATTTGAGACCATTTATTATATTTTTGCAAACATCAAATTGCAAAGAAACATTTGTTTTTTTAAATTACTAGCTGATTCTTTACGCCATTAGGTTTGTAAATGGCCCTTAGTGGCCAAAAGTCTGATTAAAGTCCCTCAAGTGGACAGGTTTTATTTTTTTTTTTAATTTACTGTAAAATAGTTTTTTTTAAAGATTTATTTATTTATTATTATTATGTATACAGTGCTCTGCCTGCATGTACACCTGCATGCCAGAAGAGGGCATCAGATCACATTCTAGATGGTTGTGAGCCGTCATGTGGTTGCTGGGAATTGAACTCAGGACCGTTGGAAGAGCAGGTGGTGCTCTTAACCTCTGAGTCATCTCTCCAGCCCCTGTAAAATAGTTTCTATATCAAGTCTTTGATAATGGTCATAGGTAGATTTAATACTCCTCCAAAGTATTTATGTGCTACATAATTTTTTCATTACTGTAGACATTTCTTTTTTGTTTTTCTCAGAAATGCTCAGCCATGTTGGTGGGGATGTTAATTTAGTTCACTTTCAATATAAAAAACAGTGCTTTGTTAAGTACTATTTCTTTGAACATTTTGTATAACACATGATAGATACTATTTCGATTAAATGTTATTAACATTTTCCCCAAGTCTTTCTATTATGAGGGAAATGGACTTAGATGGTCCAGCAGCTTCTTTCCCTTCTGCCAGTTACAAGAAGAGACATGGATTCTACACAATCTTCTGAGCTCACATTTTCACAGCTCACACTACAATTCTCTCTCCATCTCTTGCCATCTTCTATTGAGTATAAGCTACCCAAACATTTATAGTTGCAAATTTGGTAATGTAAAGAGAGTGTTTTGTTT